>NC_054507.1:14006750-14216750 GCF_017639515.1 Carcharodon carcharias | reverse complement strand
GACAATACACAACAGGCTCATCAGCATCTGAAAGAGAAGGTGGCTGCCTACAGTCTCAGGATGGATATGGCCCTTGTGGAAGGGGTGGGGGTGTGTAGGGCTGAGGTTGGCGAAGTCAGGCTGGTCTTGTTTGTGCTTGGGTGGCCCTGGAGAGGGTACGTGTGATGCCCATGGGTATGCTTGCAGCCTTGTGCAACATTGCGAAGGGCTGGAATGCTTGGTTAACAACCAGGCCCCTTATTATTATTTCATTTAAGCAGTTTCCTTCTTTTTAATAGCCGAACATGTTAAAAGTTATGCCTCATCCCAGGGACCCGACTCCTTTCTCAGAAGCCGTGTTTAGATTTCGAGTTGCAAAGCGGCTGAAAGTGTTTGAGATTCAACATCACTTCCTTGTGGTGGTAAAGGATTGCATGCACAAATATTTTCCACTTGTGGCTATGTCCATTGTGTCTGCCTTGTGATATACCACCACCCCCCCGTGGGTTGTGTGGATGGGCAATCACGTCACTGTAACTTCCGACAGTTGCCATGGCTCCCTTGATAGAGCGCAACCGAGATAACCACAAACTTTGAAGCACCCCTTTTTTTTCCTGAAGTCGTCTAGCTGATTGATGAACTCAGCTGGGTGTTGCAGCACAAACGGATGACATAGAGTTTCCTTTCTTAGAAGCGTTCTCATTGTACTCAAACGCTCCACACAGATGTGGCCCAAGCACTCCCATGCCATGCCCCGCTGTAGCCCGAGGAGTTAAATCGCCAGAGACGCAAAGCCAATCGTGGGCAAGGGACACCCAACATTGCGCTGCGCCCTCACCAGGTGCCAGTCATGACCTCAAGTGGCTTTATATGAGTCCAAAGAGTGGGGGAGGAGTGTCTTCCCTGGGTCATCCCATCCGTGCTCGATTCTGTCTGGTGCCAAGGTTTGTGCCAACAAACACACCAGTTAAAGTCACCACACAGTGATCAAGAGTGGTAGTGCCATCTGATTCTGCCCCTTCTTGTTGGCAGGGTCTTTGAGGCCACCTGAAACTCTGCTGCCATTTTTCATGTGTGCAACTAGACAGTAATTGGTGGCAGGTTATGTGACTGATAGGGGATTGAACCTGGCTCTGCATCACATGCTGGGTGGGGGTTGGTGGCAGGGGAGGGGTAGGGAGTTGGGGGTAAAACCTGAGTTTGATGCCACTCCACAATAGGTGACAGAAGGTCAACCGTCCGCCCAATATTCTTTGGTGCTGCTTCAGGAGAGAAGCTGACAGCAGAGAGTGTGAGAGGAGGACAACCAATGGACTATCAGACCATAATATTGAAGGGCCTGACACTTTTTTCATCCAAAACTCTGCCGCCGGTTCCTAGCTTGTACCAGTTCCCATTCACCAATAGCACCTGTGTTCATTGACCAAAATTGGCTCCCAGGGCCCAATACCTTGATTTTAAAATTCTCATCTCTGTTCAAAAATCAGTCCCAAAACCCTCTGAAATCACTGTACTCCTCCAATTCCACCTGTCCATCTCCCACTTCTTTCACCTCAGTACTGGCAGCTGTCTAGGCCCCAAGCTCTGCAATTCCCTCCTTACACCTCTTTGCTTCTTTGTTGTAATAGTGTAATAGTACCCTCTTGTGACCATTTGTGTACGTGTGTATATGTAGTAAAACTGGAACAAACTAGTTACAATTGGTACTTGGCTTTTCATGTGGCACGCTACCTCTTTTCTGTCCCGCAAAGATATAACACTCACCTCTCTGTCCTCCTTTAAGTTATTCCTTAAAACCTACCTCTTTGTCTGAGGCTTTGGTTACCTGTCCTAATATCTCCTTATTTGGCTCAGTCAAATTTTGTTTGATAACGTTCCTAGGAGGCACCTTGGGATATTTTACTATATTAAAGATGCTATATAAATGCAAATTGTTGTTGTAAATGTTAGTTTGATGGAGGAAAGTGGGAGGAGGCTCATGTGGAACTTAAACACTGACATAGACCAGTTAGTCCTGCTTCTATGCTTTAGGTTGGATGTAATTTATGTAAAGGCCCCCTGAGGAGTTTATAGATTTCCGAAAGAGTACCATAGTATTTTAGCATTAATATAAAAATAGTAACATGCAGAAGGGCCCAGGTGGTTTGGCTGACTTTGTATAGTTGTATTGTTTTACCGGCATATGATTAATTATCTGTTGTCATAAGGTAATAGGTCCCCGATTTACATAACTTAATGAAATCCCTGCCTGCTTTAGGTGGACGCCTCAACTGCCTACAAAACCGTGCTGGTTAAAACCAACAATGTCACAAAGGGTTACGAGTGGGTAAGGAACCTCTTTGGTTTTTATCTGTCCCTTTGACCAAATTCTACTGGGCAGGTAAGGTTCAGTTGAGCCCAATATTTCTCATCACCCTCAAGGCCCATATTGACCCAGTGCGATCTATGAATCCAGAGGCTTAAACCAACATCTGGAACACATTACAAGCTTCAATTCTTTGGAAAAGCATGTCAACATTAAGTGAGAGTGTGGACACAGGCTGGAATTAGAAAGCATGCACAGACTGGGGAACAAACCTGTAGTCATCTGAGGGTACGAATTCCTCTGGTCACTGCGTGTTTGTGGAGATTTCCTCTGCTCCTGATCTCGCGCCGATTCCTAATCCCATTTATTATGGCTTGTGATCTCTCCCAAGATTTTTGGCTTGTATGCATGGATCCACGGGCAGACAAGGATCTCTCATCGACCGCAGTGCATCTCGTGAATGGAGCAGAGTGACAACCGTCTCTTCATTTATCGCCTAATGTACCAGAGATCAGTCCGAGCTCCCATTGCACCCTCGGGCCTGCAATGAAAGATAATAAATATCACACTCAACCAGCCCATGCTTGCAACACTCAGAATATAATGTCTAATATTAGATATGATTCCACAATTGGACAGCACTTGCTGAACAATCCTGAATGTGCTAAGAATTACACTACAACCAATTTAAGAATATCAATCAGGCTCGCAACGTAGCTCACTTATGCATGCTAGAAGCTACATATGCAGGGGCATGTCCTCTGCAAACAAAAGGAACATGTCTAGGAATTGTGCCTTTTCAGAATTAAACAAAAGCATAGGGGACAATAGTTCCCTGGTGTATTCTCCATGGCAATGCCTCAACCCATCAGAATCGACTTGCCAACCAATTGGCACCCTTTTCTCAAGCAGTATAAATTGGTGCTCCCTTTGAAATTTGGCATTCTTGCATCTGTCCTGATGAGGGCAAGATGAAAAACTACAACAGCATGTCTCTTTTTTCAGCAATACTCTAATATAACATGGTCAGATCATTCAGACTGAAACTAATCGCTGCATTGCCATGTCTGATACTTACACTAAAGTGGATAAATCACAAGGATTTCTGTGGTTGTGTCTCCTAATTTCAGTGGGAAATTAGCGGAAATGGAAATGATGGAAGAGGCTGTTTCCTTCATTTTTTACAGTGTTCCATGGTATTTACCGCAGAAACAGCTGATTCAGCCAAAGTGCTCCAGGCCAGTGTTTATACTCTACATGAGCCTCCTCACACCCTACTTCATCTCACTGATCAACATATCCTTATATTCCTTTCTCCTTCATGGGTTTATCTGGTTTCCCCTTAAATGCATCTAGACTATTCCTCTCAGCTATTCCCTGTGGCAGTGAGTTCCACACTCTGATTACTTGCTGGGGAAAGACATTGGTCCTGAATTCCTTATTGGATTTATTCGGAATTACTTTATATTTATTCTCGGGGTTTTCCGTTAACGTTACAGCAGGAAATGGGGAGAATCCCCTGCCCACTGGCACAGAAATTCTAGCACAAGCTACACAGAAACCACTGAAGGTGGGATGGACTGATGAGGAGTTAAAATCTGAAAAATCAAAATGCTTACACAGTCGGATAAGTTGCAAGACTTTTGGAGAGGGCAGTCTCTCATAAAGTTCCTGAGGTAAGATTCATTTGCGGGTGGAGGAATATTCCTCTCCACCAATGTCCAGCCATCACTTTAATTTCAAGTGAAAGTGAACAATTGAAGACAATCCACTGTTTTTAACTGAATTTCCATTGAATGAAAATAATCAATCACTCACACATTCCTTTTTTATTCATTCATGGGATATGGGCTTCGCTGGCTGGACCAGCATTTATTGCCCATCCCTAATTGCCCCTTGAGAAGGTGGTGGTGAGTTGCCTTCTTGAGCCGCTGCAGTCCATGTGGTGTAGGTACACCCACAGTGCTGTTAGGGAGGGAGTTCCAGGATTTTGATCCAGCGACAGTGAAGGAACGGTGACATATTTCCAAATCAGGATGGTGAGTGACTTGAAGGAGAACTTCCAGGTGGTGGTGTTCCCCTGTGTCTGCTGCCCTTGTTCTTCTAGACAGTAGTGGTTGTGGGTTTGGAAGGTGTTGCCAAAGGGGTCTTGGTGAGTTGCTGCAGTGCATCTTGTAGATGGTACACACTGCTGTCACTGTGCGTTGATGGTGGAGGGACTGAATGTTTCTGGATGGGATGCCAATCAAGCTTTGTTCTGGATGGTGTCGAGTTTCTTGAATGTTGTGGGAACTGCACTCATCCAGGCAAGTGGAAAGTATTCCATCACACTCCTGATTTGTGCCTTGTAGATGGTGGGCAGACTGTGGGGAGTCAAGAGGTGAGTTACTTCGCTGCAGGATTCCCAGCCTCTGACCTGCTCTTGTAGCCACAGTATTTATATGGCTGGTCCAGTTCAGTTTCTGGTCAATGGTAACCCCCAGGATGTTGATAGTGGGGGATTCAGTGATGGTAATGCCATTGAATGTCAAGGGACGATGGTTAGATTCTCTCTTGTTGGAGATGGTCATTGTCTGACACTTGTGTGGTGCGAATGTTACTTGCCACTTGTCAGCCCAAGCCTGGATATTGTCCAGGTCTTGCTGCATTTGGACATGGACTGCTGAATAGAATCACAGAATGGTTACATCACAGAAGGAGGCCATTCAGCCTATCATGTCTGTGCCAGCTCTCTGCAAGAAGTTTGCAGCCCTTAAGGGGTTAAAGCCCTTTGCCCCACTCACTTGCCTTTACCCCTAACCCTGCAATTCTTACCCAGAAGGAGGCCTTTCGGCCCATTGTGTCCATGATGACTCTCTGCAAGAACAACTCGCCTAGTGCCACTCCCCTGCCTTTTCCTCGTAGCCTTTCCAGATAATTATCCAATTCCCTTTTGAAAGCTTTGATTGGCCCTGCCTCCACCACAATCTCGAGCAGTACATTCCAGTCCTAACCGCTCACCGCGTAAGAAAGATTTTCCTTTGCTGTCACCATTGCTTTTTCTGCCATTCACCTTCAATGGGTGTTATCTGGTTCTCAATCCTTCCGCCAACATATTGTTGCCCCTATCTATCCAAACCCCTCATGATTTTGAACACCTTTCTCAAACTTCTTTTCCAGCGTTTTCTTTTCTAAGGAGAACAACCCCAGCTTCTCTGACCTATCCTTGTCACTGAAGTCCTTCACCCTTGGAACCATTCTCGTAAGTCTTTTCTGCACCTGTATGATGTTCCCTTTTCTGTGAACCTGGCTCCAAGGTGGCACACCAGGTGATGGCAAAATGGACCCAAGGCTGTGCCAGACTCAATAAACCCACATCTAAGCCAGGCAGGTCTGTTTTCTCCAGGGCACTGTAGTCCTTTGACTAAGCAGCCTGGCTCATTAATGGGACTTGGAGGAGCAGAATGAACGATGAAGGCTGTGGTTCGTCCCAATAGCGACAGTAGTGTTTGGCTTACTGCCCTTTACTTGCATTGTTTTCTGGAAGGATGAGGTTTCTCTAACTCTGAGTGACTTAGAGATAGCCTGTAATAAGTTTCTCTTAAAACTATTTATTTACAATTATTTACCTCATGTTAAGTACATTCTTCCCTGGACACAGACTGTTCTGTGCTCTGCTCCCTTGGAGTGTCTTGGTCATCTGATCCTGATGTCATGCTTACATCATCTTTGCCCAATTAACATAACTATTAACCCTTTGCTCTACATCATCCCCCAAGTGTAATCCCAAAATTGTTAAATTATTTTGGTACAGTATTTACATTCCCACCGTCTGTTAACCTCATGTACTGTTTACAGAATCCATCAACTCCTACCTCCCCGCTTCTCTAAGTCACTGTCACTAAAGGCGTCAATCCCCAATAGTGTTCCCAGCTCTCTCAGAGGACATGTAGGGTATATGTGTTTCCTTATCTTTTCCTTGGAAGGCAAACACGTTGATGGAATGGGAAAGCAGCTTCCCATGACAGCTGGTGCTTGGGCTCTGACATTTACAATGACCTGAGTGTAAAGGCTGTGAAGACTAATCAAGGAAAAACTGTTTGAAGAGAGAACTCTCCAAGATTCAAATGATCAAATGACTCAAAAGATCACAACTCCTTGAAAAGGAAGACAAAGAACTAAAACTCCCCCTCTCATCGTCTTCTGTGTTGTACACTGGGGAAAGGTGAAAGCACCGGCTTGACAAAATGAAGCACTTTCGGCTCTGATGAAGAACTTTGCAGCTGTATCATTCACTGCTGTAGTGACGACAAGAGAAGCATTTAATACCTGAGTGAGGAATGAATCGGTAAACGAAAGGAAGAATGAAGAACATCCTGAAGACACTGCTGAAGATGAGGAAAGGAGGGCTTCCCTACTACTGTTAGGATAGGGATTTCTTTCTCTGTACGTAGTGGTATAATTGCCATGCTTATTTCCGCGTGAGGCTGCTCTGCTACAGACAATGAGGTCACAGAGTCAGTATGAGAAAGCAGAATTGCACCATCATCAACAATGGAATAAACCTCCAGACTGGGATCCATAGGAGGTTCCTGCATAATACTCTGATCTGCAGGCTTGCTTGAAAGTTCAACATCAGCTTCGGGCATTTTAACTACAAGAGTCTCAGTAGTAATAGGAAAGACCACTAGTATCAGTGCTTCTTCAGATAATTGCTCTGTAGCCAACTCTTTCTTCTGATGCTGCTGCCATTTCCTTAGAGTCAGTACAGTGTTTACACACTCTTGTACTGCAATATGTTCACTTTTATTTGTTGCACCATTTCAAATGTGTAAATCCTTCTCTGTGGCTTGGTAATGCTGTGTGACTGCTAATAGCTGGGTTTGTAGTTCAGCCTTCTCTTTTAGGTAGTTAGACTTCTCCAACCCATGCTTAATTTTAATGTGTTCAAGCTCCATTTGATGTTCAGCTTTAAGTTTTTCTACGGTGCGCTTCAACAGTAGAAGCTCTGTAGTTTGGGCCTCCGCTTCTTTACTGAAAGAAAGCTTCAGTGAGTCCATGGCTTGCTGATGAGGTCCAAATGTGGATTCTAGCTTAACAGTTGCACAGATTAATAAACTCTGAACTTTCACTATTGGTTCGATCTCATTTGCAGTTAAGTGTCTCATTCTCCCTGGATAGCTTTTTGCTGGCTGCTTGCAATTTTTGATGCATGTTGTCGGTGGGTCCAGTGGAATGAGTAGACAAATTCACCTCTTAATTATGTTATTCAACAAAAAGGTAATTCTCCTCAAAAGAGACAACAAAGGTTTCATGATCATTGGCAGGGGAGTCAAAGAGTGTAGTAAAGTCTAGGACCTCTTCTTTCAACAGATCATATGCCTATGCAGCAGCTTCATTTTCTTGAACTCTGGCCCGAAAGAGCAAGCCAAGGTCTAGAATCTCATCTAGCAGATGGTCATTGTCATTGTTGGTGTACCCTGGTTCCGCCTCTTCTAGCCTGTCTGCAAAGAGAAGTGAGGGATCTGCAATTTTCTCCTGTGGTCCAGTGGATGGTGTTTCTTCAATAAAGACCGGCTCACTCCACAATGAGTTCATTTCAATTTCTGATGAAGCTTTGAGTTTCCTCATTCCTCAAAACAACTTTGGAAAATCATTCCTGGATATTGTGCTGCTGTCTAGTGTTACCTCATTGACCATTTGTAGAAAGCCAAGTCCTGAACACGCTGTCCTGCTGAACAGAGAAATTTGCTGATTCTGTAAGATATAAGGGGCAGAATTTTCTGCCTGTCGGGCGGACGGGCCTGACCCAATCTCCGGCGGGTGGGGAGCTGATCCCTGCCGGAGAAGCGGGCCCCGACGCCATTTTATGTGGGCGGGCCAATTAAGGCCCACCCTGTGTGACGCCCGGTGGGAAGTGCTATGCGCTCCCTGTGTGGGCAGGGGGCGGGGGAATTCCCCAAAAGCGAGAGCGTGCTCTTTCATGCACATGCATACGAAAGAGCGCACATGTCCCTGACGCTAAGTGCTGCCTCAGGGAGATCACTGACAGTTTTAAAAATATTAAAAAAAGAAAAAAAAATATATCCTTAACATGACCCCCTCATGTGACAATGTCACACGAGATGGGACATGTTCATAATTTACACTAAAACTTTATTAAAGTTTTTTAAATCCCTACATGAAAGCTCATCCCGCCGCTGGATGAGGTTTCATGTTTTTTCTATTCCCCGCCGGGGCTCTTGGCCGACCAGCCAACCTTAAGGTCGGACGAGCAGGTCCTTTAATTGGTTTAATGATCCTGTCAATGGCCTCAATTGGCCATTGACAGCTCGGCAGGTGCACAGCTGATTTTGCTGCACCCTCGCCTTCCTGAAAATTTAGATGGGGCGCGGTGATGTCGGGGGTTCCGCCTGACATCATCCCGTGTCATTTTACGCGTTGGCGAGTGGGCCCCGCCCCCTGCTCACCAACGGCAAAATTCTGCCCATGGTGTTACATTAATTTTTTTGTCTTTATATTTAAGGGTTGTAGTGATCCAAGTCTTCATTTTGAGGTCTGTGCATCCTGGCCCCTGTGGCTTTATGTTTGATGACTGGATCTCCACATCATTAAACCAGTCCAACTTGTGCAATCAGACTGTGAGCCCAGCCCCAGTGTCCAGTTTAAATTCTGTTCTGTATCGCTTGGCTTCCAGCTTATTGGGATATTTTATTTCTCCCAGGGAATCTTCAGCTTCCATGTATTTATTTCCAATTTGCTGTCCTTTAGAATGGTTGGAAGCTTGCACCAGCTTTCTTCCTTTAAATTGTGCTTTAGATCTGCAGAATTGTTTAAAATGTCTGGTCTTGCCACAGACAAAGCGTTCTGCTCCCCCTGCTTTTCAGTGCCACATCTGGAACATTTTAAAATAGTTGGAAGGGTTCTTCCAGCCCTTACAGTGGTTTTGGTGGGCTTTTTCGTGGGCTTTTTGGTGGGTGAGGCTCGTGACTTTGGACCTACATACTTGATCACCCTACCCGAGGCTTGACCTCTCTATGAGGTGCACCCTGCTTCTGCTTTCGCAGCTCCACCTGCCTTGTAAACCGTTCGGCCTTCTCGAATGTTAAATCCTCCTTGATTTGCAGGAAGTCTGATTGTGCCTCATCAAGCACATTGACTACAATGCAGTCATGAAGTAGTGCACTTTTTAAAGCTCCATAGCCACAAATACTGGCTAGTCTGTTTACATCGTTATTAAATTAATTGATACATTCATCTGGCTCTTTTGGTTGATTCTCACCCGATGGATGACTGGATTCTTCTTAGGGCTGAAACAGTTATCAATGGCCTTCAAAACCTCCTTGTAGGATGCTGAGGTCTCCTCAACTCCTTGTCTCACCAGGACATCATCAGCCATGTCCCCGATTGCATATAGAAGGGCACTGACCTGGTGTTTTTGTGCTTTCTCTTAGAAGCCTGAAGCTGTTTGGCACCCTTCAAACTGGTGCCTCCAGGGATCCCATCGTTCTCCTTGCTGTGGACCCTCAATGCGTTGGAAGGGCTGTGGAAGTAGCAGCGGCTGTTCAGCGGCTGTAGGCATTGTAAGTGATTCACTCACTGTCCACTACCAAGGTACACCTTATTTTTGAACTTCTTATTTGTAAAGTCGAGTTGTTCCTAGGTCTTCACCTGTAGGTTAGCAACCTGTGGTTTCAGTTTCCTTAAGTTGTGGCCTCCAGTGCTGCCACCATGGTTTGCCTTCTTTCCCTTTACTTGTGTTATCTTCTGGCTGGATGAGGTTTCTCTTACTGTATGAGTGAGTTGGAGATAGTCAGTATTAAGTTTTTCTTAAAACTATTTATTTAGAACTATTTACATCCAAGACCTCATGGTAAGTACATTATTCTCTGGACCCAGACTGTTTTACTCTCTTGGAGTCTCTTGGTTATCTCCCTGATGTCATGCTTACATCATCATTAACATCATTGTCTAATTAGCATCACCATTAACCCTTTACTCTAAAAATAGCTCCTGGCTAAAGCCCTGGGAAGCTCAGCGCTGGTGAACTGCACAGGTCCAGCTGTTTGAACCTCAGTTGAGCCCACACACACACACACACACACACACACTTGCAGAGGCCTAACCCTCTTACCAACTCTTTTTACCAACCTGCACTGAAACTCTTTGGATTTAGGAAAATGGGGTCTGCTAATCCCATGCCAAGCAAGTTGGTGAAGTATGAACTATACACTAATACTTTTCTTGATAATAGGTTTATTCACAGAATTCAGCATTACATATGTCTGCTTCCCATGTACCAACAACCCAACGTCCTAGTGGTCTCTCTTTATACATTGTTTCATAATTTGCCATGGTGAGATTTGAACTCTTGATACTCTTTCGAGTACAAACCTGTTTCCATCTGTTTCAGATGAAGTCACATTGTTCCATAGTTTGCCATTGTGAGATTTGAACTCTTGATCTTGGGGTTACAAGCCCAGTACCATAACCACTTGGCTATCATACCGGAACTTAATCTCTCTTTATAAGTGCTGTAGGTACTTAACTAAACAACTCCCTTCACATGTGTATCTTAACAATATAATTGACAGACCTTTAACAGGGTACATCCATACACTGAGCGAGTGTGTACTCTATTTTGGACAAAGAGCAGTTTGGGTTGGAGACACTTAAATGTAGCTAAAGGGTTTCCTTTCAGTTCAACACTTTCATAATCATAGATTATCTGGTCAACGTCAACAACAACTCGCATTTATCTAGCACCTTTAGTATCGTACTACAAATGTCCCAAGGTGCTTCGCAGAATTATCAAACAGAATTGACACTAAGTCACATGAGGTGATATTAGGACATGTGATCATAAGCTTGATCAAAGAGGTAAGCTTTAAGGAGTGCCTTGAAGGAGGAGAGAGAGGTAGAGAGGTTTAGGAAGGGAACTCCAGAGATCAGGTCCCAGGAAGCTGAAAGCACGGCCACCAACGATGGAGCAATTAAAATCGAGGATGCTCAAGAGGCCGGAATTTAAGGTGCACTGAGGCCTTAGATGGTTGTGGGGCTGGAGGAGATTACAGGGAGAGGGAGGGATGTCACAATGGAGGGGTTTGAAAACAAGGGTTAGAATTTTAAAAAGGCGATGCTACCTGGCCAGTATTGTTGTTTCTGGGATGTTGCTGGTCAATGTACTTGGAAAAAGTAACTCACTGTGCAAAGGAACATTGAGTAGTTTTGATACGTAAGATGTGTGATAAATGTAGGTAGCGTTATTATTGTAAGATGATTTCACATCAAATCCTTGCTGCTGTTGAAGAGATATTGTTCCTTGCATCTCCCCAGACTTACTTGGAAACCATTGGTGAGAAGCCAATTTCCCAGCCCACTGAGTCTCAGCTCTCCATAAAGTGCTGTGAACAGTCCTGGCCTCCATCATAAAAAAATGATAGCGAGACGCTGGAGATGGTGCAAATAAGATTTACTAGAATTATACCAGAATTGAGAGGTTATACCTATCAGGAAATATTGAACCGACTGGGGGTCTTTTCTCTAGAAAAGAGAAAACTGAGGGGTGGCCAAATAGAGGTCCTTAAAATTATGAAGGGACCATAAATATACATGTAATAAATCCAATTGGGAATTGAGGAGAAACATCTTTACCCAGCAAGTGGTGAGAATGTGGAATGTGAGTTGAGGTGAATAATATAGATGCATTTAAGAGGAAGCTAAAATAACAAATGAGGGAGAAAGGAATAGAAGGATATGCAGATGGGGTGAGATGAAGTAGGATGGGAGGTGGGGGGGGGGGTGCTCATATGCAGCATAAACATCCACATAGACCAATTGGCCAAATGCCCATTTCTGTAAATAGCTTGTAATCTCTCTCCATTCCACAATATTTATTCTTTCACTGTCACTCCCTATTTTACTGATTACTGGCCCATTTAACTTCCTTTTGCTGTTCTTCATAAGCTCCAACACTGGAATGCTACCAACTCAGCCTTCTCCCTGTATCCTCACTGTATGAAAATCAAGGTTCACCATCTCCTGCTTGAACTCATTCCCAGGAACCTCAATATCGTGGAGCTCCTTACCATCAGTCTCCCCTTTGCTCTGTGCTGGGAAATGCGTGTTTTTTCTTTTGTGTGATGTCCTTTTAAGACCAAAAGGGGGCTGGGGTGCATTCTGAAAGGGGATTAATTGATTTCCTGATTATTACATTATTACATAATATTCCAAGAAATGCCCATGTGACCTGATGTTGCCATGGGGATGAACAGCTAAGAAATAAAGGGTAAATAGAAAGCTAATTGCAGTGGGGTTAGAT
Source organism: Carcharodon carcharias (assembly GCF_017639515.1). Lineage (NCBI taxonomy): Eukaryota > Metazoa > Chordata > Chondrichthyes > Lamniformes > Lamnidae > Carcharodon > Carcharodon carcharias. The sequence continues at coordinate 14,204,166 of NC_054507.1, read as the reverse complement.
CAGCCTGTATTTTCTGTTTGGCAGTTTAGAACATGCTGAGAATTCAAGGAAAGAGGAAATAAGCAAGGTTCTCTCTGAATGGAACAGCTTTCTGTTTTGCAGTCTTTGAACAGATCTTCATGTTTATAAGCAGGCCTCTGAGAATAGAGCAGAGACTGTGTTACTATGTATTATTCAGTTGGAAAGAGCAGAGATCTGAAGACAGGATGGGCAGGAGTCTCTGGGGAATCTGTGCCATCAGAACTATCATGACCTGATTGAGACAAGGTTCATAGATGCATGCTTTGTCAGTGTTGACTATGTCTAGGGATGTTGGAATGAATATGGCTGCTGGTGAATGCAACTCAAGGGCCAAAATGATAGAGTGGGAAGTGAGAGGCCCTACATAGTGGAGGCCAAGTTGGAAAGACAATGAGATCGTACGAGGTCACACATTTGTGCGGGAAGTAATACATATGCTTGTAACTATGTGAGGTTTACCTCTGTTGTACCAACTATTTAAAGTGATTTACCTCTTCATTTGAAATATTCTTCGCTTGTTGGTAGTGTAAGGGGAAGAGAGGGCAAAAGTTCTTAGATTGTGTTCAGGAAACTTTTCTACAGCAGTATGCATCCAATCCAACAAGAAAGGATACACTGTTGGACCTGGTTCTTGGAAATGAGGTGGGCCAAGTAACTCTTTTAGAGTTAAACCAATTAAACTAAGTTAACAAAATAAGGGATAAATCAAGCACAGCCCCTAAGTCAGGTCAGCTGTAGAACCAAGGACAAAGTTTAAAGGAAACTTATAAACATTAAACCAAAATGTGATCAAAGGGGTCAATAAAGCACCCCAGTCCCCGCGGTGCCCACCGAGCACGGAAGGCCTTGAGAGTGCCGGCAGACACCACGTGCTCCCTCTCCAGGGACACCCGGCCGCGAACATAGCCGCGGAGAGGTGGGCCAAGTAGATGAAGTGTCAGTGGGGGAACATTTAGGAAACAGTGATCATTATATAGTACGTTTTAGGATGATGATAGAAAAGGATGATAGACAATCCAGAGTAAGAATAATTAACTTTGATGGGGCAAGAATGGAGCCGGGCCAGACAGACTGGAATGAAAGATTAGCCGGAAAAACTGTAGCTGAACAAAGGGCTACCTTCAAAAAAAGAATTGGTTTGGGCACAGTCAAGGTGTATTCCATTGAAAGGGAAAGGTAGGACAAACAAATCCAGAGCTCTCTGGATGAAAAAGGAGATAGAAATTAAGATAAAAAAGAAAAAATGTGCTTATGACGAGTGCCAGGTGGAAAATACAATTGGGAACCAAGAGGAATACAGAAGGCTCAGAGGGAAGGTGAAAATGCATATTAGAGAAGTGAAGAGGGATTATGAGAAAAGACTGGCAGCCAACATAAAAGGGAATCCCAGAGTCTTCTATAGACATATGAATAGTTAAAGGATGGTAAAAGGAGGAGTAGGACCCATTAGGGACCTAAAAGGGAATTTACACATGGACAAAGGGGCCATTGCTGAGGTATTAAATGAATATTTCGCATCTGTCTTTACCAAGGAGGTAGATGCCGCCCAGGCCATGGTGTCAGACAAGGAAACTCTGTCACGAGAAGGGTTCAAAATTGATAAGGAGGAAGTGTCAAACAGATGTTGGTACTTAAAGTTGACAAGGCACTGGGATTGGATGAGATGCATCCAAGGATATTGAAGGAAGTGAGAGTAGAAATTGCAGGGACACTGGCCATAAATTTTCAGTCTTCCTTAAACTCAGGGGAGGTGCCAGAGAACTGGAGAACTGCAAACATCACGCCTAGTTCAAAAAAGGTTATAAGGATAAGCCCAGCAATTACAGACCAGTCAGGTTAACTTCAGTGGTGGGCAAGATTCTAGAAACAATTATTCAGGATAGAATTAGTAGTCACATGGAAAAATACGGGTTGATAAGGAAGAACCAGCATGGATTTCTGAAGGGAAAATCATGCTTAACTAACTTGTTGGAGTGTTTTGAAGAGGTAACAGAAAAGGTCGATGAGGGTAATGCTGTTGACGTGGTGTACGTGGACTTCCAAAAGGCATTTGATACAGTATCACACAACAGACTTGTGAGAAAAGTTATTGCTCATGGAATAAAAGGGACAGTAGCAACGTGGATACAAAATTGGCTAAAAAATAGGAAGCAGAGAGTAATGGTCAATGGATATTTTTTGGGCTGGAGGAAGGTTTGTAGTGGAGTTCCCCAGGGGTCAGTATTGGGACCCTTGCTTTTCCTGATATATATTAATGATCTAGATCTTGGTGTGCAGGGGATAATTTCAAAGTTTATGGATGATATGAAGCTTGGGAGTGTTGTAAACTGTGAGCAGGAAAGTGAAGAACTTCAAAAGGACATAGACAAGTTGGTGGAGTGGGCAGATAGGTGACAGGTGAAGTTCAATGCGGAGAAGTGTGAGGTGATGCATTTTGGTAGGAAGAACATGGACAGACAATATAAAATAAGGGGTGAAATTTTGAAGGGGGTTCAGGAGCAGAAAGACCTGGGTGTATATATGCATAGATCATCAAAGATGGCAGAACAGGTGGAGAGAGCAGTTAATAAAGCATATAGTATCCTGGGCTTTATTAATAGGGGCATAAAGTACAAGAGTAAGGAGGTTATGCTGAATTTCTATAAGACACTAGTAAGGCCTCAGCTAGAGTATTGTGTACAGTTCTGGGTGCCACTTTATAGGAAGGATGTGAACACATTGGAGAGAGGGGAGAAAAGGTTTACAAAAATGGATCCAGGAATGAGAAACTTCAGTTACAAAGATAGATTGCAGAGATTGGGACTGTTCCCCTTGGAGAGAAGAAGGCTAAGAGGAGATTTAATCAAGATGTTCAAAATCATACAGGGATGGACAGAGTAGATAGAGAGAAGCTGTTCCTGCTCATAAATGATCAAGAACGAGGGGGCATAGATTTAAAGTGTTTTGCAAAAGAAGCAAATGTGAGGTGAGAAAAACCTTTCTCACACAGCGAGTGGTTTGGGTCTGGAATGCACAGCCTGGAAGTGTGGTGGAGGCTGGTTCAAACGAGGCATTCAAGAGGACATTAGATGACTATTTGAATGGAAACAATGTGTAGGGGTACGGGGAAAAGACAGGACAATGGCACTAGGTCATAATGTTCATTTGGAGAGCTGGTGCAGACATGATGGACCAAATGGCCTCCTTCTGTACCGTTAAAATTCTGTGATTCTGTAATGTTTGAGTTTGGTGATTTCAGTTGGTTTGTTACAGTAAAAGTTTTAAGAACTGAAATCTTGTCCATTGGTTTTCTTTCTGATGGCTTCGTGGGGATTCCTTTTGTTTTAAAAAGTCATCGGCCTCCCCAGGGAGCCTAACACCTCCTACAAGCTACCAGCTTTTAAAATCTAAGCTTAGTATCACCATTAAACACACCCTGATATATCTCTACATGTCCCTCCCGTTTTCAAACTGACTGTCACCCTCCATGGTGGACTTTGGCCCTTCAGATTGGTCCCAAAGTTCAAAGGCTAAACAATGAATCTTGGTAAAGTTTTTTCGCTAGTCATTACAAGTGATGAGAAGAATTCCAGTTATTTTGAGCATGAGGATGAAACATATGATGGTCATTTATGTTAACCACGACTCACTCAAGAGTTCTGATGGGGCTACTTCCGCCTCATAATTATCTGGTGTATGTTTCTCATTGCAATTTCATGCTTGACAGGATCATTTTTCCTTTTGAGGCAAGTACTTCCTTTGGCTGTGACTAACTCACAAAAACACACTATTGATCACCCTGTGCAACTTGGTTACCAGCACTTGTACACTGTGGTTTAGCGGGCTCAATCACCTCTCAGAGTCAGAAGACTGCATGTTCGTGCCCCACTCCAGGGACTTGAGGAAAAAAACCTAGGTTGACACTGCCAGCCCTGCACTGCCAGGAATGCTGGCCTGGATTTTCCACGCCCATTGCCATCAGGTGTGTTCGGTGGCATGAGCAGACAATATGGCAAGAAGGCCAGCACTCGCAGTCATCAGCACCAGGCTTCACAGGCAGCACCACATCACTTTTAAGGGGGCTCACGGGCAGGTCTCTACCCACCAGACCAGCCGTAAGGCGGGGGTGGCTTTTCAACAGCTGCAGGGCTGGGGCTTGCTTGGGGAAGGGGGAGAAGTGGCCTCAGGCAGGGGAAGAGGCTGCAGGGCGAGGGCTGTACTGGGGAAGGAGGGTATCCCAGGGTGTGTGTGGGGGCCACATGTTGATCTGTCCAAGTGGCCTCAGGATGGTGAGGAGGCAGTCTCCAGAGGAGATGAGGCCGGATGGAGATGTGAGAGTGTGTGTGAGAGAGTGAGTGGTGATGTCCCTTGAGCTGGCAGTGAGTGAGATGCCAGTGAGTGTGTGATGGGCTTGTGAGTGTGTGAGTTTACAGTGATGAAATGGTTACCTTACCCTGGCTGCACGGATGAGATCATTCACCCTCTATCTGCACTGGATGGCCAACCTCTTCTGTGCAGCATTGGCACTGACCACCTCTGCCATCGCCTACCAAGCCGGAGTGGTAATGTAGCTGCCCCTCCTGCAGCCAGAGTGGGGGGTAGAGGACATCACAGCGACCTCCATGCTGTCCAAAAGGTGCTTGAGGGCTGCAGTATTCTTGCCTTTCGGGGCCATGTCTTCTTGGCTGCAGTCCTGAACTGGAAGCTCTGAGCACGGCTGCATCTTTAAATGTGGTGCCTGGGTTGATGAAGCGGCGAGGTGACGGTGTGACAGGGAAATCAGAGCCCGCCCACCATGGAAACAGCGTGTATCCCGGGAATGCATAAATAATGTGGCGGGAGTGGGACGATACGGTGTGAAAAGCCGCCATTGCAGCCGGTGGGTAAAGCGTTGTTTCTCCCTCACTATCGCACTTAGTGCAAATCTGGGACAATTCTGCCCGCTGTCTTTTGGGTTAGATGTTAAAGCCGGCTTGTCCAACATGAGGGGCCACATATCAATTTTTTTCTCACTGAAAGGGGCCACGAACAACTTGCAGAAAGATAAGGTTTGGCACAACATTAAACATGATATTCAAAAGAACAAAATCAATGTCAAAGCAATAAATTGATATACTTTTTTAAAAAATAAGCAATTAATAAAAATGACCATTAAAAAGTGCTAAGCAGCAGAGTTAACCAATAACACAATTTGTGCCTTTTTGCTTAAGGAGCAGAGCTAAAGATACAGACAAGGCCCCAAGACCTGGTCACCAGGGGAGGGGTGGGGAAAGGGGCTGAGCTAAGGTGTTGTGTATAACTAACATTGACCTTATGTTTGCCTCGGGTGGTGCACACTCCATGCTGTCCTCAGTGGAGTTCATACCAAAGTGGGGTTGGAAGCAGGTTGCCTTTCAGCCTGGGATTTCTTCCTCTCCCAGCCTGCTTTGTGGATAGGATTTTGGAGAGAGAGGAGGATGAGGTGAAGGATATGTGTGTGTCCAGCTCACTACCAGTCTCAGGGTTCTCACTCTCACCCACTCACCAACACAGACTCACTCACATGAAATCACTCATTCACAGACTTACACACCCACACACTCACTCAGCCACATTCACTCACATTCACTCACTAACACACACCCACACACTCACTCAGCCACATTCACTCACATTCACTCAATAACACAAACCCACACACTCACTCAGCCACATTCACTCACTAACTTACACCCACACACTCACGCAGCCACTTTCACTCACATTCACTCACGAACACACACCCACACACACTCACTCAGCCACAGCCACTCACATACAATAACTAACACACACCCACTCACACTCACTCAGCCACAATCACTCACATTCACTCACTTACACACACTCACACACACTCACTCAGCCACAGTCACTCACATTCACTCACTAACACACTCTCTCACACACAAACTCAGCCACAGGCACTAACGTTCACTCAGTAACACACACCCACACACTCACTCAGCCACAGGCACTAACATTCACTCAGTAACACACACCCACACACTCACTCAGCCACATTCACTCACATTCACTCACTAACACACACTCACACACTCACACAGCCACATTCACTCACATTCACTCACTAACTCACACCAACACACTCACTCAGCCACATTCACTCACATTCACTCACTAACACAAACCCACACACAGTCACTCAGGAACATTCACTCACATTCACTTAATAACACACACTAAACACTCACTCAGCCATATTCACTCACATTCAATCACTAACACAGACCCACTCACACTCACTCAGCCACATTCACTCACATTCACTCACTAACACACACCCACACACTCACTCAGCCACATTCACTCACATTCACTCACTAACACACACTCACACACTCACTCAGCAACATTCACTAACATTCACTCAATAACACACACCCTCTCACACTCACTCAGCCACATTCACTCACATTCACTCACTAACACACACCCACAAACACTCACTCAGCCACTTTCACTCACATTCACTCACTAACGCACACCCACATACTCACTCAGCCACATTCACTCACATTCACACACTAACACACACCCACACACTCACTCAGCAACATTCACTCACATTCACTCACTAACACACACCCACACACTCACTCAGCCTCATTCACTCACATTCATTCACTAACAGACACCCACACACACTCACGCAGCCACATTTACTCACATTCACTCACTAACACACACACCCAAACACTCACTCAGCCAAATTCACTCACATTCACTCACTAACACACACCCACACACTCACTCAGCCACATTCATTCACATTCAGTCACTAACACACAGCCACACACTCACTCAGCCACATTCACTCACATTCACTCACTGACACACACTCACGCACTCACTCAGCCACATTCACTCAAATTCACTCACGAACACAGACCCACACACACACTCAGCCACATTCACTCACATTCACTCGTTAAAACACACCCACACACTCACTCAGCCACATTCACTCACTAACACACACCCACTCAAACTCACTCAACCACATTCACTCACATTCACTCATTAACAAACACCCACACGCTCACTCAGCCACATTCACTCACTAACACACACCCACACAATCACTCAGGAACATTCACTCACATTCACTCACTAACACACACCCACTCACACTCACTCAGCCACATTCACTCACATTCACTCAGTAACACACACCCACTCACACTCACTCAGCCACATTCACACACATTAGTCACTAACACAAACCCACACACTCTCTCAGCCACATTCACTCACATTCACTCACTAACACACACCCACTCACACTCACTCAGCCACATTCACACACATTAGTCACTAACAAACATCCACACACTCTCTCAGCCACATTCACTCACATTCACTCACTAACACACACCCAGACACACTCAATCAGCCACATTCACTCACATCAATCACTAACTCACATCCACACACTCACTCAGCCACATTCACTCACATTCACTCACTAACACAGACCCACTCACACTCACTCATCCACATTCACTCACATTCACTCACTAACACACACCCACACACTCACTCAGCCACATTCACTCACAAACACACACCCACACACTCACTCAGCCACATTCACTCACTAAAACACACCCACACACTCACTCAGCCACAGTCACTCACATTCACTCACTAACACACACTCACTCACACTCACTCAGCCACAATCACTCACATTCACTAACTAACACACACCCACACACTCACTCAGCCAAATTCACTCACATTCACTCACTAAAACACACCCACACACTTAATCAGCCAATTCACTCACATTCGCTCACTAACACAGACCCACTCACACTCACTTATCCACATTCACTCACATTCACTCACTAACACGGACCCACTAACACTCACTCATCCACATTCACTCACATTCACTCACTAACACACACCCACACACTCAATCAGCCACATTCACTCAAATTCAACTCACTAACACACTCTCTCACACACATACTCAGCCACAGTCACTAACATTCACTCACTAACACACACCCACACACTCACTCAGCCACATTCACTCACATTCACACACTAACACACACCCACACACTCACTCAGCCACATTCACTCACATTCACTCACTAACACACACCCACACACTCACTCAGCCACATTCACTCACATTCCCTCACTAACACACACCCACACATTCACTCAGCCACATTCACTCACATTCCCTCACTAACACAGCCCCAGTCACACTCACTCAGCCACATTTATTCACATTCACTCACTAACACAAACCCACTCACAGTCACTCAGGAACATTCACTCACATTCACTCACTAACACAGAAACACTCAGATTAACTCAGCCACATTCACTCACATTCACTCACTAACACACACCCACACACTCACTCAGGCACATTCACTCACTAACACACACCCACACACTCACTCAGCCACATTCACTCACATTCACTCACTAACACAGACCCACACACTCACTCAGCCACATTCACTCACATTCACTCACTAACACACACCCACACACTCACTCAGCCACATTCACTCACATTCACTCACTGACACACACCCACACACTCACTCAGCCACATTCACTCACATTCACTCACTAACACACACCCACACCCTCACTCAGCCACATTCACTCACATTCACTCACTAAAACATTCTCACACACACACACTCAGCCACAGTCACTCACATTCACACACTAACACATACCCACACACTCAGTCAGCCACATTCTCTCACATTCACTCACTAACACACACTCACACACTCACTCAGCCACATTCACTCACATTCACTAACTAACACAGACCCACTCACACTCACTCAGACACATTCACTCACTAACACACACCCACACACTCACTCAGCCACATTCACTCACATTCACTCACTAACACAGACCCACACACTCACTCAGCCACATTCACTCACATTCACTCACTAACACACACCCACACACTCACTCAGCCACATTCACTCACATTCACTCACTGACACACACCCACACACTCACTCAGCCACATTCACTCACATTCACTCACTAACACACACCCACACCCTCACTCAGCCACATTCACTCACATTCACTCACTAAAACATTCTCACACACACACACTCAGCCACAGTCACTCACATTCACACACTAACACATACCCACACACTCAGTCAGCCACATTCTCTCACATTCACTCACTAACACACACTCACACACTCACTCAGCCACATTCACTCACATTCACTAACTAACACAGACCCACTCACACTCACTCAGACACATTCACTCACTAACACACACCCACACACTCACTCAGCCACATTCACTCACATTCACTCACTAACACACACCCACACACTCACTCAGCAATATTCACTACATTCGCTCACTAAATAACACCCTCTCACAGACATAAGCCACATTCACTCACATTCACTCACTAACACAGCCCCACTCACACTCACTCAGCCACATTCACTCACATTCACTCACTAACACAGACCCACAAACACTCACTCAGCCACTTTCACTCACATTCACTCACTAACACACACCCACTCACTCACTCAGCAACATTCACTCACATTCACTCACTAACACACACCCTCTCACACTCACTCAGCCACATTAACTCACATTCATTTACTAACAGACACCCACACACACTCGCTCAGCCACAATCACTCACATTCACACACTAACACACGCCCACACACTCACTCAGCAACATTTACTCACATTCACTCACTAACACACACCCACACACTCACTCAGCCACATTCATTCACATTCAGTCACTAACACACAGCCACACACTCACTCAGCCACATTCACTCACATTCACTCACTAACACACACCCACACACTCACTCAGCCACATTCATTCACATTCAGTCACTAACACACACCCACACACTCACTCAGCCACTTTCACTCAAAATCACTCACGAACACAGACCCACACACTCACTCAACCACAGTCACTCACATTCACACAGTAACACACACCCACACACTCACTCAGCGACATTCAATCACATTCACTCACTAACACAGACCCACACACTCACTCAGCCACATTCACTCACATTCACTCACCAAAACAGACCCACTCACACTCACACAACCTCATTCACTCACATTCACTCACTAACACACACTCACACACTCACTCAGCCACAGTCACTCACATTCACTCACTAACACGCACCCACACAATCACTCAGCCACATTCACTCACATTCACTCACTAACACACACCCACACACTCACTCAGCCACATTCACTCACATTCGCTCACTAACACACACCCACACACTCACTCAGCCACATTCACTCACATTCACTCACTAACACACACCCACACAGTCACTCAGCCACATTCGCTCACATTCACTCAGTAAAACACACCCACACATTCTCTCAGCCACATTCACTCACATTAACTCACTAACACACACCCACAAACTAACTCAGCCACATTCATTCACATTCAGTCACTGACACACACCCACACACTCACTCAGCCACATTCACTCACATTCACTCACTAACACAGACCCACTCACTCTCACTCAGCCACAATCACTCACTAACACACACCCACACACTCAATCAGCCACATTCACTCACATTCACTCACTAACACACGCCCACACACTCACTCAGCAACATTCACTACATTCACTCACTAACACACACCCTCTCACACTCATAAGCCACATTCACTCACATTCACTCACTAACACAGCCCCACTCACACTCACTCAGCCACATTCACTCACATTCACTCACTAACACACACCCACACACTCACTCAGCCACATTCACTCACATTCACACACTAACACACGCCCACACACTCACTCAGCAACATTCACTCACATTCACTCACTAACACACACCCTCTCACACTCACTCAGCCACATTCACTCACATTCATTTACTAAGACACCCACACACACTCACTCAGCCACATTTACTCACATTCACTCACTAACACACACACCCACACACTCATTCAGCCACATTCACTCACATTCACTCACTAACACACACCCACACACTCACTCAGCCACATTCATTCACATTCAGTCACTAACACACAGCCACACACTCACTCAGCCACATTCAATCACATTCACTCACTAACACAGACAAACTCAGATTCACTCAGCCACATTCACTCACTAACACACACCCACACACTCACTCAGCCACATTCACTCACATTAGTCACTAACACACACCAACACACTCACTCAGCCACATTCACTCACATTCACTCACTAACACAGACCCACTCACACTCACTCAGCCACATTCACACACATTAGTCACTAACACACACCCACACACTCTCTCAGCCACATTCACTCACATTCACTCACTAACACACACCCACACACTCACTCAGCCACATTCGCTCACATTCACTCAGTAAAACACACCCACACATTCTCTCAGCCACATTCACTCACATTAACTCACTAACACACATCCACACACTAACTCAGCCACATTCACTCACTAACACACACCCACACACTCACTCAGCCACATTCGATCACATTCACTCAGTAACACACACCCACACATTCTCTCAGCCACATTCACACACATTAACTCACTAACACACACCCACACACTAACTCAGCCACATTCACTCACTAACACACATCCACACACTCACTCAGCCACATTCACTCCCATTCGCTCACTAACACACACCCACACACTCACTCAGCCACATTCACTCACATTCACTAACTAACTCACATCCACACACTCACACAGCCACAGTCAATCACATTCACTCACTAACACATACCCACACACTCACTCAGCCACTTTCACTCAAAATCACTCACGAACACAGACCCACACACTCACTCAACCACAGTCACTCACATTCACTCACTAACACACACCCACACACTCACTCAGCGACATTCAATCACATTCACTCACTAACACAGACCCAAACACTCACTCAGCCACATTCACTCACATTCACTCACCAAAACAGACCCACTCACACTCACTCAGCCTCATTCACTCACATTCATTCACTAACAGACACCCACACACACTCACGCAGCCACATTTACTCACATTCACTCACTAACACACACACCCAAACACTCACTCAGCCAAATTCACTCACATTCACTCACTAACACACACCCACACACTCACTCAGCCACATTCATTCACATTCAGTCACTAACACACAGCCACACACTCACTCAGCCACATTCACTCACATTCACTCACTGACACACACTCACGCACTCACTCAGCCACATTCACTCAAATTCACTCACGAACACAGACCCACACACACACTCAGCCACATTCACTCACATTCACTCGTTAAAACACACCCACACACTCACTCAGCCACATTCACTCACTAACACACACCCACTCAAACTCACTCAACCACATTCACTCACATTCACTCATTAACAAACACCCACACGCTCACTCAGCCACATTCACTCACTAACACACACCCACACAATCACTCAGTAACATTCACTCACATTCACTCACTAACACACACCCACTCACACTCACTCAGCCACATTCACTCACATTCACTCAGTAACACACACCCACTCACACTCACTCAGCCACATTCACACACATTAGTCACTAACACAAACCCACACACTCTCTCAGCCACATTCACTCACATTCACTCACTAACACACACCCACTCACACTCACTCAGCCACATTCACACACATTAGTCACTAACAAACATCCACACACTCTCTCAGCCACATTCACTCACATTCACTCACTAACACACACCCAGACACACTCAATCAGCCACATTCACTCACATCAATCACTAACTCACATCCACACACTCACTCAGCCACATTCACTCACATTCACTCACTAACACAGACCCACTCACACTCACTCATCCACATTCACTCACATTCACTCACTAACACACACCCACACACTCACTCAGCCACATTCACTCACAAACACACACCCACACACTCACTCAGCCACATTCACTCACTAAAACACACCCACACACTCACTCAGCCACAGTCACTCACATTCACTCACTAACACACACTCACTCACACTCACTCAGCCACAATCACTCACATTCACTAACTAACACACACCCACACACTCACTCAGCCAAATTCACTCACATTCACTCACTAAAACACACCCACACACTTAATCAGCCAATTCACTCACATTCACTCACTAACACAGACCCACTCACACTCACTTATCCACATTCGCTCACATTCACTCACTAACACAGACCCACTAACACTCACTCATCCACATTCACTCACATTCACTCACTAACACACACCCACACACTCAATCAGCCACATTCACTCAAATTCAACTCACTAACACACTCTCTCACACACATACTCAGCCACAGTCACTAACATTCACTCACTAACACACACCCACACACTCACTCAGCCACATTCACTCACATTCACACACTAACACACACCCACACACTCACTCAGCCACATTCACTCACATTCACTCACTAACACACACCCACACACTCACTCAGCCACATTCACTCACATTCCCTCACTAACACACACCCACACATTCACTCAGCCACATTCACTCACATTCCCTCACTAACACAGGCCCAGTCACACTCACTCAGCCACATTTATTCACATTCACTCACTAACACAAACCCACTCACAGTCACTCAGGAACATTCACTCACATTCACTCACTAACACAGACACACTCAGATTAACTCAGCCACATTCACTCACATTCACTCACTAACACACACCCACACACTCACTCAGGCACATTCACTCACTAACACACACCCACACACTCACTCAGCCACATTCACTCACATTCACTCACTAACACAGACCCACACACTCACTCAGCCACATTCACTCACATTCACTCACTAACACACACCCACACACTCACTCAGCCACATTCACTCACATTCACTCACTGACACACACCCACACACTCACTCAGCCACATTCACTCACATTCACTCACTAACACACACCCACACCCTCACTCAGCCACATTCACTCACATTCACTCACTAAAACATTCTCACACACACACACTCAGCCACAGTCACTCACATTCACACACTAACACATACCCACACACTCAGTCAGCCACATTCTCTCACATTCACTCACTAACACACACTCACACACTCACTCAGCCACATTCACTCACATTCACTAACTAACACAGACCCACTCACACTCACTCAGACACATTCACTCACTAACACACACCCACACACTCACTCAGCCACATTCACTCACATTCACTCACTAACACAGACCCACACACTCACTCAGCCACATTCACTCACATTCACTCACTAACACACACCCACACACTCACTCAGTCACATTCACTCACATTCACTCACTGACACACACCCACACACTCACTCAGCCACATTCACTCACATTCACTCACTAACACACACCCACACCCTCACTCAGCCACATTCACACACATTCACTCACTAAAACATTCTCACACACACACACTCAGCCACAGTCACTCACATTCACACACTAACACATACCCACACACTCAGTCAGCCACATTCTCTCACATTCACTCACTAACACACACTCACACACTCACTCAGCCACATTCACTCACATTCACTAACTAACACAGACCCACTCACACTCACTCACTCACATTCACTCACTAACACACACCCACTCACTCACTCAGCAACATTCACTCACATTCACTCACTAACACACACCCTCTCACACTCACTCAGCCACATTAACTCACATTCATTTACTAACAGACACCCACACACACTCGCTCAGCCACAATCACTCACATTCACACACTAACACACGCCCACACACTCACTCAGCAACATTTACTCACATTCACTCACTAACACACACCCACACACTCACTCAGCCACATTCATTCACATTCAGTCACTAACACACAGCCACACACTCACTCAGCCACATTCACTCACATTCACTCACTAACACACACCCACACACTCACTCAGCCACATTCATTCACATTCAGTCACTAACACACACCCACACACTCACTCAGCCACTTTCACTCAAAATCACTCACGAACACACACCCACACACTCACTCAGCCACATTCGCTCACATTCACTCAGTAAAACACACCCACACATTCTCTCAGCCACATTCACTCACATTAACTCACTAACACACACCCACACACTAACTCAGCCACATTCACTCACTAACACACACCCACACACTCACTCAGCCACATTCGATCACATTCACTCAGTAACACACACCCACACATTCTCTCAGCCACATTCACACACATTAACTCACTAACACACACCCACACACTAACTCAGCCACATTCACTCACTAACACACATCCACACACTCACTCAGCCACATTCACTCCCATTCGCTCACTAACACACACCCACACACTCACTCAGCCACATTCACTCACATTCACTAACTAACTCACATCCACACACTCACACAGCCACAGTCAATCACATTCACTCACTAACACATACCCACACACTCACTCAGCCACTTTCACTCAAAATCACTCACGAACACAGACCCACACACTCACTCAACCACAGTCACTCACATTCACTCACTAACACACACCCACACACTCACTCAGCGACATTCAATCACATTCACTCACTAACACAGACCCAAACACTCACTCAGCCACATTCACTCACATTCACTCACCAAAACAGACCCACTCACACTCACTCAGCCTCATTCACTCACATTCACTCACTAACACACACCCACACACTCACTCAGCCACATTCATTCACATTCAGTCACTAACACACAGCCACACACTCACTCAGCCACATTCACTCACATTCACTCACTGACACACACTCACGCACTCACTCAGCCACATTCACTCAAATTCACTCACGAACACAGACCCACACACACACTTAGCCACATTCACTCACATTCACTCGTTAAAACACACCCACACACTCACTCAGCCACATTCACTCACTAACACACACCCACTCAAACTCACTCAACCACATTCACTCACATTCACTCATTAACAAACACCCACACGCTCACTCAGCCACATTCACTCACTAACACACACCCACACAATCACTCAGTAACATTCACTCACATTCACTCACTAACACACACCCACTCACACTCACTCAGCCACATTCACTCACATTCACTCAGTAACACACACCCACTCACACTCACTCAGCCACATTCACACACATTAGTCACTAACACAAACCCACACACTCTCTCAGCCACATTCACTCACATTCACTCACTAACACACACCCACTCACACTCACTCAGCCACATTCACACACATTAGTCACTAACAAACATCCACACACTCTCTCAGCCACATTCACTCACATTCACTCACTAACACACACCCAGACACACTCAATCAGCCACATTCACTCACATCAATCACTAACTCACATCCACACACTCACTCAGCCACATTCACTCACATTCACTCACTAACACAGACCCACTCACACTCACTCATCCACATTCACTCACATTCACTCACTAACACACACCCACACACTCACTCAGCCCACATTCACTCACAAACACACACCCACACACTCACTCAGCCACATTCACTCACTAAAACACACCCACACACTCACTCAGCCACAGTCACTCACATTCACTCACTAACACACACTCACTCACACTCACTCAGCCACAATCACTCACATTCACTAACTAACACACACCCACACACTCACTCAGCCAAATTCACTCACATTCACTCACTAAAACACACCCACACACTTAATCAGCCAATTCACTCACATTCACTCACTAACACAGACCCACTCACACTCACTTATCCACATTCGCTCACATTCACTCACTAACACAGACCCACTAACACTCACTCATCCACATTCACTCACATTCACTCACTAACACACACCCACACACTCAATCAGCCACATTCACTCAAATTCAACTCACTAACACACTCTCTCACACACATACTCAGCCACAGTCACTAACATTCACTCACTAACACACACCCACACACTCACTCAGCCACATTCACTCACATTCACACACTAACACACACCCACACACTCACTCAGCCACATTCACTCACATTCACTCACTAACACACACCCACACACTCACTCAGCCACATTCACTCACATTCCCTCACTAACACACACCCACACATTCACTCAGCCACATTCACTCACATTCCCTCACTAACACAGGCCCAGTCACACTCACTCAGCCACATTTATTCACATTCACTCACTAACACAAACCCACTCACAGTCACTCAGGAACATTCACTCACATTCACTCACTAACACAGACACACTCAGATTAACTCAGCCACATTCACTCACATTCACTCACTAACACACACCCACACACTCACTCAGGCACATTCACTCACTAACACACACCCACACACTCACTCAGCCACATTCACTCACATTCACTCACTAACACAGACCCACACACTCACTCAGCCACATTCACTCACATTCACTCACTAACACACACCCACACACTCACTCAGCCACATTCACTCACATTCACTCACTGACACACACCCACACACTCACTCAGCCACATTCACTCACATTCACTCACTAACACACACCCACACCCTCACTCAGCCACATTCACTCACATTCACTCACTAAAACATTCTCACACACACACACTCAGCCACAGTCACTCACATTCACACACTAACACATACCCACACACTCAGTCAGCCACATTCTCTCACATTCACTCACTAACACACACTCACACACTCACTCAGCCACATTCACTCACATTCACTAACTAACACAGACCCACTCACACTCACTCAGACACATTCACTCACTAACACACACCCACACACTCACTCAGCAACATTCACTCACATTCACTCACTAACACAGACCCACACACTCACTCAGCCACATTCACTCACATTCACTCACTAACACACACCCACACACTCACTCAGCCACATTCACTCACATTCACTCACTGACACACACCCACACACTCACTCAGCCACATTCACTCACATTCACTCACTAACACACACCCACACCCTCACTCAGCCACATTCACACACATTCACTCACTAAAACATTCTCACACACACACACTCAGCCACAGTCACTCACATTCACACACTAACACATACCCACACACTCAGTCAGCCACATTCTCTCACATTCACTCACTAACACACACTCACACACTCACTCAGCCACATTCACTCACATTCACTAACTAACACAGACCCACTCACACTCACTCAGACACATTCACTCACTAACACACACCCACACACTCACTCAGCCACATTCACTCACATTCACTCACTAACACACACCCACACACTCACTCAGCAATATTCACTACATTCGCTCACTAAATAACACCCTCTCACAGACATAAGCCACATTCACTCACATTCACTCACTAACACAGCCCCACTCACACTCACTCAGCCACATTCACTCACATTCACTCACTAACACAGACCCACAAACACTCACTCAGCCACTTTCACTCACATTCACTCACTAACACACACCCACTCACTCACTCAGCAACATTCACTCACATTCACTCACTAACACACACCCTCTCACACTCACTCAGCCACATTAACTCACATTCATTTACTAACAGACACCCACACACACTCGCTCATCCACAATCACTCACATTCACACACTAACACACGCCCACACACTCACTCAGCAACATTTACTCACATTCACTCACTAACACACACCCACACACTCACTCAGCCACATTCATTCACATTCAGTCACTAACACACAGCCACACACTCACTCAGCCACATTCACTCACATTCACTCACTAACACACACCCACACACTCACTCAGCCACATTCATTCACATTCAGTCACTAACACACACCCCACACACTCGCTCAGCCACAATCACTCAAAATCACTCACGAACACAGACCCACACACTCACTCAACCACAGTCACTCACATTCACACAGTAACACACACCCACACACTCACTCAGCGACATTCAATCACATTCACTCACTAACACAGACCCACACACTCACTCAGCCACATTCACTCACATTCACTCACCAAAACAGACCCACTCACACTCACACAACCTCATTCACTCACATTCACTCACTAACACACACTCACACACTCACTCAGCCACAGTCACTCACATTCACTCACTAACACGCACCCACACAATCACTCAGGCACATTCACTCACATTCACTCACTAACACACACCCACACACTCACTCAGCCACATTCACTCACATTCGCTCACTAACACACACCCACACACTCACTCAGCCACATTCATTCACATTCAGTCACTGACACACACCCACACACTCACTCAGCCACATTCACTCACATTCACTCACTAACACACACCCACACAGTCACTCAGCCGCATTCGCTCACATTCACTCAGTAAAACACACCCACACATTCTCTCAGCCACATTCACTCACATTAACTCACTAACACACACCCACAAACTAACTCAGCCACATTCATTCACATTCAGTCACTGACACACACCCACACACTCACTCAGCCACATTCACTCACATTCACTCACTAACACAGACCCACTCACTCTCACTCAGCCACAATCACTCACTAACACACACCCACACACTCAATCAGCCACATTCACTCACATTCACTCACTAACACACACCCACACACTCACTCAGCAACATTCACTACATTCACTCACTAACACACACCCTCTCACACTCATAAGCCACATTCACTCACATTCACTCACTAACACAGCCCCACTCACACTCACTCAGCCACATTCACTCACATTCACTCACTAACACACACCCACACACTCACTCAGCCACATTCACTCACATTCACACACTAACACACGCCCACACACTCACTCAGCAACATTCACTCACATTCACTCACTAACACACACCCTCTCACACTCACTCAGCCACATTCACACACATTCATTTACTAAGACACCCACACACACTCACTCAGCCACATTTACTCACATTCACTCACTAACACACACACCCACACACTCATTCAGCCACATTCACTCACATTCAGTCACTAACACACACCCTCTCACACTCACTCAGCCACATTCACTCACATTCATTTACTAAGACACCCACACACACTCACTCAGCCACATTTACTCACATTCACTCACTAACACACACACCCACACACTCATTCAGCCACATTCACTCACATTCAGTCACTAACACACACCCACACACTCACTCAGCCACATTCAATCACATTCACTCACTAACACAGACAAACTCAGATTCACTCAGCCACATTCACTCACTAACACACACCCACACACTCACTCAGCCACATTCACTCACATTAGTCACTAACACACACCAACACACTCACTCAGCCACATTCACTCACATTCACTCACTAACACAGACCCACTCACACTCACTCAGCCACATTCACACACATAAGTCACTAACACACACCCACACACTCTCTCAGCCAAATTCACTCACATTCACTCACTAACACACACCCACACACTCACTCAGCCACATTCGCTCACATTCACTCAGTAAAACACACCCACACATTCTCTCAGCCACATTCACTCACATTAACTCACTAACACACACCCACACACTAACTCAGCCACATTCACTCACTAACACACACCCACACACTCACTCAGCCACATTCGATCACATTCACTCAGTAACACACACCCACACATTCTCTCAGCCACATTCACACACATTAACTCACTAACACACACCCACACACTAACTCAGCCACATTCACTCACTAACACACATCCACACACTCACTCAGCCACATTCACTCCCATTCGCTCACTAACACACACCCACACACTCACTCAGCCACATTCACTCACATTCACTAACTAACTCACATCCACACACTCACACAGCCACAGTCAATCACATTCACTCACTAACACATACCCACACACTCACTCAGCCACTTTCACTCAAAATCACTCACGAACACAGACCCACACACTCACTCAACCACAGTCACTCACATTCACTCACTAACACACACCCACACACTCACTCAGCGACATTCAATCACATTCACTCACTAACACAGACCCAAACACTCACTCAGCCACATTCACTCACATTCACTCACCAAAACAGACCCACTCACACTCACACAGCCTCATTCACTCACATTCACTCACTAACACACACCAACACACTCACTCAGCCACAGTCACTCACATTCACTCATTAACACACACCCACACAATCACTCAGCCACATTCACTCACATTCACTCACTAACACACACCCACACACTCAATCAGCCACATTCACTCACATTCACTCGCTAACGCACACCCACACACTCACTCAGCCACCTTCACTCACATTCATTTACTAACAGACACCCACACACACTCACTCAGCCACAATCACTCACATTCACACACTAACACACGCCCACACACTCACTCAGCAACATTCACTCACATTCACTCACTAACACACACCCACACACTCACTCAGCCACATTCATTCACATTCAGTCACTAACACACACCCACACACTCACTCAGCCACATTCACTCACATTCACTCACAAACACACACCCACACACTCACTCAGCCACATTCATTCACATTCAGTCACTAACACACACCCACACACTCACTGAGCCACATTCACTCACTAACACACACCCACACACTCACTCAGCCACATTCACTCACTAACACACGCCCACAAACTCACTCAGCCACATTCACTCACATTCACTCACTAACACAGACCCACTCACACTCACTCAGCCACATTCACTCACATTCACTCACTAACACAGACCCACTCACACTCACTCAGCCACATTCACACACATTAGTCACTAACACACACCCACACACTCTCTCAGCCACATTCACTAACATTCACTCACTAACACACACCCACACACTCACTCAGCCACATTCGCTCACATTCACTCAGTAAAACACACCTACACATTCTCTCAGCCACATTCACTCACATTAACTCACTAACACACACCCACACACTAACTCAGCCACATTCACTCACTAACACACACCCATACACTCACTCAGCCACATTCAATCACTAACACACACCCACACACTCACTCAGCCACAATCGCTCACATTCACTCAGTAAAACACACCCACACATTCTCTCAGCCACATTCACTCACATTAACTCACTAACACACACCCACACACTAACTCAGCCACATTCACTCACTAACACACATCCACACACTCACTCAGCGACATTCAATCACATTCACTCACTAACACAGACCCACACACTCACTCAGCCACATTCACTCACATTCACTCACCAAAACAGACCCACTCACACTCACACAGCCTCATTCACTCACATTCACTCACTAACACACACTCACACACTCACTCAGCCACAGTCACTCACATTCACTCACTAACACACACCCACACACTCACTCAGCCACATTCACTCACATTCACTCACTAACACACACCCACACACTCACTCAGCCACATTGATTCACATTCAGTCACTGACACACACCCACACACTCACTCAGCCACATTCACTCACATTCACTCACTAACACAGACCCACACACTCACTCAGCCACATTCATTCACATTCAGTCACTAACACACAGCCACACACTCACTCAGCCACATTCACTCACATTAGTCACTAACACACACCAACACACTCACTCAGCCACATTCACTCACATTCACTCACTAACACAGACCCACTCACACTCACTCAGCCACATTCACACACATTAGTCACTAACACACACCCACACACTCTCTCAGCCACATTCACTCACATTCACTCAGTAAAACACACCCACACATTCTCTCAGCCACATTCACTCACATTAACTCACTAACACACACCCACACACTAACTCAGCCACATTCACTCACTAACACACACCCACACACTCACTCAGCCACATTCGATCACATTCACTCAGTAACACACACCCACACATTCTCTCAGCCACATTCACACACATTAACTCACAAACACACACCCACACACTAACTCAGCCACATTCAATCACTAACACACATCCACACACTCACTCAGCCACATTCACTCCCATTCGCTCACTAACACACACCCACACACTCACTCAGCCACATTCACTCACATTCACTAACTAACTCACATCCACACACTCACACAGCCACAGTCAATCACATTCACTCACTAACACATACCCACACACTCACTCAGCCACTTTCACTCAAAATCACTCACGAACACAGACCCACACACTCACTCAACCACAGTCACTCACATTCACTCACTAACACACACCCACACACTCACTCAGCCACATTCACTCACATTCACTCACCAAAACAGACCCACTCACACTCACACAGCCTCATTCACTCACATTCACTCACTAACACACACCAACACACTCACTCAGCCACAGTCACTCACATTCACTCATTAACACACACCCACACAATCACTCAGCCACATTCACTCACATTCACTCACTAACACACACCCACACACTCACTTAGCCACATTCACTCACATTCACTCGCTAACACACACCCACACACTCACTCAGCCACCTTCACTCACATTCATTTAATAACAGACACCCACACACACTCACTCAGCCACAATCACTCACATTCACACACTAACACACGCCCACACACTCACTCAGCAACATTCACTCACATTCACTCACTAACACACACCCACACACTCACTCAGCCACATTCATTCACATTCAGTCACTAACACACACCCACACACTCACTCAGCCACATTCACTCACATTCACTCACTAACACACACCCACACACTCACTCAGCCACATTCGATCACATTCACTCAGTAACACACACCCACACATTCTCTCAGCCACATTCACACACATTAACTCACTAACACACACCCACACACTAACTCAGCCACATTCACTCACTAACACACATCCACACACTCACTCAGCCACATTCACTCCCATTCGCTCACTAACACACACCCACACACTCACTCAGCCACATTCACTCACATTCACTAACTAACTCACATCCACACACTCACACAGCCACAGTCAATCACATTCACTCACTAACACATACCCACACACTCACTCAGCCACTTTCACTCAAAATCACTCACGAACACAGACCCACACACTCACTCAACCACAGTCACTCACATTCACTCACTAACACACACCCACACACTCACTCAGCGACATTCAATCACATTCACTCACTAACACAGACCCAAACACTCACTCAGCCACATTCACTCACATTCACTCACCAAAACAGACCCACTCACACTCACACAGCCTCATTCACTCACATTCACTCACTAACACACACCAACACACTCACTCAGCCACAGTCACTCACATTCACTCATTAACACACACCCACACAATCACTCAGCCACATTCACTCACATTCACTCACTAACACACACCCACACACTCAATCAGCCACATTCACTCACATTCACTCGCTAACGCACACCCACACACTCACTCAGCCACCTTCACTCACATTCATTTACTAACAGACACCCACACACACTCACTCAGCCACAATCACTCACATTCACACACTAACACACGCCCACACACTCACTCAGCAACATTCACTCACATTCACTCACTAACACACACCCACACACTCACTCAGCCACATTCATTCACATTCAGTCACTAACACACACCCACACACTCACTCAGCCACATTCACTCACATTCACTCACAAACACACACCCACACACTCACTCAGCCACATTCATTCACATTCAGTCACTAACACACACCCACACACTCACTGAGCCACATTCACTCACTAACACACACCCACACACTCACTCAGCCACATTCACTCACTAACACACGCCCACAAACTCACTCAGCCACATTCACTCACATTCACTCACTAACACAGACCCACTCACACTCACTCAGCCACATTCACTCACATTCACTCACTAACACAGACCCACTCACACTCACTCAGCCACATTCACACACATTAGTCACTAACACACACCCACACACTCTCTCAGCCACATTCACTAACATTCACTCACTAACACACACCCACACACTCACTCAGCCACATTCGCTCACATTCACTCAGTAAAACACACCTACACATTCTCTCAGCCACATTCACTCACATTAACTCACTAACACACACCCACACACTAACTCAGCCACATTCACTCACTAACACACACCCATACACTCACTCAGCCACATTCAATCACTAACACACACCCACACACTCACTCAGCCACAATCGCTCACATTCACTCAGTAAAACACACCCACACATTCTCTCAGCCACATTCACTCACATTAACTCACTAACACACACCCACACACTAACTCAGCCACATTCACTCACTAACACACATCCACACACTCACTCAGCGACATTCAATCACATTCACTCACTAACACAGACCCACACACTCACTCAGCCACATTCACTCACATTCACTCACCAAAACAGACCCACTCACACTCACACAGCCTCATTCACTCACATTCACTCACTAACACACACTCACACACTCACTCAGCCACAGTCACTCACATTCACTCACTAACACACACCCACACACTCACTCAGCCACATTCACTCACATTCACTCACTAACACACACCCACACACTCACTCAGCCACATTGATTCACATTCAGTCACTGACACACACCCACACACTCACTCAGCCACATTCACTCACATTCACTCACTAACACAGACCCACACACTCACTCAGCCACATTCATTCACATTCAGTCACTAACACACAGCCACA
The DNA here is from genome assembly GCF_017639515.1 of Carcharodon carcharias. Classification (NCBI taxonomy): domain Eukaryota; kingdom Metazoa; phylum Chordata; class Chondrichthyes; order Lamniformes; family Lamnidae; genus Carcharodon; species Carcharodon carcharias. The sequence continues at coordinate 14,178,147 of NC_054507.1, read as the reverse complement.
CACTCACTCAGCCACATTCACTCACATTAGTCACTAACACACACCAACACACTCACTCAGCCACATTCACTCACATTCACTCACTAACACAGACCCACTCACACTCACTCAGCCACATTCACACACATTAGTCACTAACACACACCCACACACTCTCTCAGCCACATTCACTCACATTCACTCAGTAAAACACACCCACACATTCTCTCAGCCACATTCACTCACATTAACTCACTAACACACACCCACACACTAACTCAGCCACATTCACTCACTAACACACACCCACACACTCACTCAGCCACATTCGATCACATTCACTCAGTAACACACACCCACACATTCTCTCAGCCACATTCACACACATTAACTCACAAACACACACCCACACACTAACTCAGCCACATTCAATCACTAACACACATCCACACACTCACTCAGCCACATTCACTCCCATTCGCTCACTAACACACACCCACACACTCACTCAGCCACATTCACTCACATTCACTAACTAACTCACATCCACACACTCACACAGCCACAGTCAATCACATTCACTCACTAACACATACCCACACACTCACTCAGCCACTTTCACTCAAAATCACTCACGAACACAGACCCACACACTCACTCAACCACAGTCACTCACATTCACTCACTAACACACACCCACACACTCACTCAGCCACATTCACTCACATTCACTCACCAAAACAGACCCACTCACACTCACACAGCCTCATTCACTCACATTCACTCACTAACACACACCAACACACTCACTCAGCCACAGTCACTCACATTCACTCATTAACACACACCCACACAATCACTCAGCCACATTCACTCACATTCACTCACTAACACACACCCACACACTCACTTAGCCACATTCACTCACATTCACTCGCTAACACACACCCACACACTCACTCAGCCACCTTCACTCACATTCATTTAATAACAGACACCCACACACACTCACTCAGCCACAATCACTCACATTCACACACTAACACACGCCCACACACTCACTCAGCAACATTCACTCACATTCACTCACTAACACACACCCACACACTCACTCAGCCACATTCATTCACATTCAGTCACTAACACACACCCACACACTCACTCAGCCACATTCACTCACATTCACTCACTAACACACACCCACACACTCACTCAGCCACATTCATTCACATTCAGTCACTAACACACACCCACACACTCACTCAGCCACATTCACTCACTAACACAAACCCACACACTCACTCAGCCACATTCCCTCACTAACACACGCCCACAAACTCACTCAGCCACATTCACTCACATTCACTCACTAACACAGACCCACTCACACTCACTCAGCCACATTCACTCACATTCACTCACTAACACAGACCCACTCACACTTACTCAGCCACATTCAAACACATTAGTCACTAACACACACCCACACACTCTCTCAGCCACATTCACTAACATTCACTCACTAACACACCCCCACACACTCACTCAGCCACATTCGCTCACATTCACTCAGTAAAACACACCCACACATTCTCTCAGCCACATTCACTCACATTAACTCACTAACACACACCCACACACTAACTCAGCCACATTCACTCACTAACACACACCCATACACTCACTCAGCCACATTCAATCACTAACAAACACCCACACACTCACTCAGCCACAATCGCTCACATTCACTCAGTAAAACACACCCACACATTCTCTCAGCCACATTCACTCACATTAACTCACTAACACACACCCACACACTAACTCAGCCACATTCACTCACTAACACACATCCACACACTCACTCAGCGACATTCAATCACATTCACTCACTAACACAGACCCACAACCTCACTCAGCCACATTCACTCACATTCACTCACCAAAACAGACCCACTCACACTCACACAGCCTCATTCACTCACATTCACTCACTAACACACACTCACACATTCACTCAGCCACAGTCACTCACATTCACTCACTAACACACACCCACACACTCACTCAGCCACATTCACTCACATTCACTCACTAACACACACCCACACACTCACTCAGCCACATTGATTCACATTCAGTCACTGACACACACCCACACACTCACTCAGCCACATTCACTCACATTCACTCACTAACACAGATCCACTCACACTCACTCAGCCACATTCACTCACTAAAACACACCCACACACTCAATCAGCCACATTCACTCACATTCACTCACTAACACGCACCCACACACTCACTCAGCAACATTCACTACATTCACTCACTAACACACACCCTCTCACACTCATAAGCCACATTCACTCACATTCACTCACTAACACAGCCCCACTCACACAGACTCAGCCACATTCACTCACTAACACACACCCACACACTCACTCAGCCACATTCAATCACATTCACACACTAACACACGCCCACCCACTCACTCAGCAACATTCACTCACTAACACACACCCTCTCACACTCACTCAGCCACATTCACTCACATTCATTTACTAACAGACACCCACACACACTCACTCAGCCACATTTACTCACATTCACTCACTAACACACACACCCACACACTCACTCAGCCACATTCACACATTCATTCACTAACAAACACCCACACACTCACTCAGCCACATTCATTCACATTCAGTCACTAACACACAGCCACACACTCACTCAGCCACATTCAATCACATTCACTCACTAACACAGACAAACTCAGGTTCACTCAGCCACATTCACTCACATTCACTCACTAACACACACCCACACACTCACTCAGCCACATTCACTCACATTCACTCACTAACACACACCCACACACTCACTCAGCCACATTCACTCACATTCACTCACTAACACAGACCCACACACTCACTCAGACACATTCACTCACATTCAATCACTAACACAGACACACACACACTCAATCAGACACATTCACTCAGATTCACTCATTAAAACAAACCCACACACACTCACTCAGCCACATTGACTCACATTCACTCACTAACACAGACCCACACACTCACTCAGCCACATTCACTCACATTCATTCACTAACAGACACCCACAGACTCACTCAGCCACATTCACTCACATTCACTCACTAACACACACCCACTCACACTCACTCAGCCACATTCACTCACATTCACGCACTAATACAGACCCACACACTCACTCAGCCACATTCACTCCCATTAGCTCACTAACACACACCCACACACTCACTCAGCCACATACACTCACATTCACTCACTAACACAGAACCACACACTCACTCAGCCACATTCACTCACATTCACTAACCAAAACAGACCCACTCACACTCACACAGCCTCATTCACTCACATTCACTCACTAACACACACTCACACACTCACTCAGCCACAGTCACTCACATTCACTCACTAACACACACCCACACAATCACTCAGCCACATTCACTCACATTCACTCACTAACACACACCCACACACTCACTCAGCCACATTCACTCACATTCACTCACTAACACACACCCACACACACACTCAGCCAAATTGATTCACATTCAGTCACTGACACACACCCACCCACACACTCACTCAGCCACATTCACTCACATTCACTCACTAACACAGACCCACTCACACTCACTCAGCCACATTCACTCACTAAAACACACCCACACACTCAATCAGCCACATTCACTCACATTCACTCACTAACACGCACCCACACACTCACTCAGCAACATTCACTACATTCACTCACTAACACACACCCTCTCACACTCATAAGCCACATTCACTCACATTCACTCACTAACACAGCCCCACTCACACTCACTCAGCCAATTTCACTCACATTCACTCACTAACACACACCCACACACTCACTCAGCCACATTCACTCACATTCACACACTAACAATCGCCCACACACTCACTCAGCAACATTCACTCACATTCACTCACTAACACACACCCTCTCACACTCACTCAGCCACATTCACTCACATTCATTTACTAACAGACACCCACACACACTCACTCAGCCACATTTACTCACATTCACTCACTAACACACACACCCACACACTCACTCAGCCACATTCACTCACATTCATTCACTAACACACACCCACACACTCACTCAGCCACATTCATTCACATTCAGTCACTAACACACAGCCACACACTCACTCAGCCACATTCAATCACATTCACTCACTAACACAGACAAACTCAGATTCACTCAGCCACATTCACTCACTAACACACACCCACACACTCACTCAGCCACATTCACTCACATTAGTCACTAACACACACCAACACACTCACTCAGCCACATTCACTCACATTCACTCACTAACACAGACCCACTCACACTCACTCAGCCACATTCACACACATTAGTCCCTAACACACACCCACACACTCTCTCAGCCACATTCACTCACATTCACTCACTAACACACACCCACACACTCACTCAGCCACATTCGCTCACATTCACTCAGTAAAACACACCCACACATTCTCTCAGCCACATTCACTCACATTAACTCACTAACACACACTCACACACTAACTCAGCCACATTCACTCACTAACACACACCCACACACTCACTCAGCCACATTCGCTCACATTCACTCAGTAAAACACACCCACACATTCTCTCAGCCACATTCACTCACATTAACTCACTAACACACACTCACACACTAACTCAGCCACATTCACTCACTAACACACACCCACACACTCACTCAGCCACATTCGCTCACATTCACTCAGTAACACACACCCACACATTCTCTCAGCCACATTCACACACATTAACTCACTAACACACACCCACACACTAACTCAGCCACATTCACTCACTAACACACATCCATACACTCACTCAGCCACATTCACTCCCATTCGCTCACTAACACACACCCACACACTCACTCAGCCACTTTCACTCACATTCACTAACTAACTCACATCCACACTCTCACTCAGCCACAGTCAATCACATTCACTCACTAACACATACCCACACACTCACTCAGCCACTTTCACTCAAAATCACTCACGAACACAAACCCACACACTCACTCAACCACAGTCACTCACATTCACTCACTAACACACACCCACACACTCACTCAGCGACATTCAATCACATTCACTCACTAACACAGACCCACACACTCACTCAGCCACATTCACTCACATTCACTCACCAAAACAGACCCACTCACACTCACACAGCCTCATTCACTCACATTCACTCACTAACACACACTCACACACTCACTCAGCCACAGTCACTCACATTCAATCACTAACACACACCCACACAATCACTCAGCCACATTCACTACACATTCACTCACTAACACACACCCACACACTCACTCAGCCACATTCACTCACATTCACTCACTAACACACACCCACACACTCACTCAGCCACATTCACTCACATTCACTCACTAACACAGACCCACACACTCACTCAGACACATTCACTCACATTCAATCACTAACACAGACACACACACACTCAATCAGCCACATTCACTCACATTCACTCACTAACACACACCCACACACTCACTCTGCCACATTGATTCACATTCAGTCACTGACACACACCCACACACTCACTCAGCCACATTCACTCACATTCACTCACTAACACAGACCCACTCACACTCACTCAGCCACATTCACACACATTAGTCCCTAACACACACCCACACACTCTCTCAGCCACATTCACTCACATTCACTCACTAACACACACCCACACACTCACTCAGCCACATTCGCTCACATTCACTCAGTAAAACACACCCACACATTCTCTCAGCCACATTCACTCACATTAACTCACTAACACACACTCACACACTAACTCAGCCACATTCACTCACTAACACACACCCACACACTCACTCAGCCACATTCGCTCACATTCACTCAGTAAAACACACCCACACATTCTCTCAGCCACATTCACTCACATTAACTCACTAACACACACTCACACACTAACTCAGCCACATTCACTCACTAACACACACCCACACACTCACTCAGCCACATTCGCTCACATTCACTCAGTAACACACACCCACACATTCTCTCAGCCACATTCACACACATTAACTCACTAACACACACCCACACACTAACTCAGCCACATTCACTCACTAACACACATCCATACACTCACTCAGCCACATTCACTCCCATTCGCTCACTAACACACACCCACACACTCACTCAGCCACTTTCACTCACATTCACTAACTAACTCACATCCACACTCTCACTCAGCCACAGTCAATCACATTCACTCACTAACACATACCCACACACTCACTCAGCCACTTTCACTCAAAATCACTCACGAACACAAACCCACACACTCACTCAACCACAGTCACTCACATTCACTCACTAACACACACCCACACACTCACTCAGCGACATTCAATCACATTCACTCACTAACACAGACCCACACACTCACTCAGCCACATTCACTCACATTCACTCACCAAAACAGACCCACTCACACTCACACAGCCTCATTCACTCACATTCACTCACTAACACACACTCACACACTCACTCAGCCACAGTCACTCACATTCAATCACTAACACACACCCACACAATCACTCAGCCACATTCACTACACATTCACTCACTAACACACACCCACACACTCACTCAGCCACATTCACTCACATTCACTCACTAACACACACCCACACACTCACTCAGCCACATTCACTCACATTCACTCACTAACACAGACCCACACACTCACTCAGACACATTCACTCACATTCAATCACTAACACAGACACACACACACTCAATCAGCCACATTCACTCACATTCACTCACTAACACACACCCACACACTCACTCTGCCACATTGATTCACATTCAGTCACTGACACACACCCACACACTCACTCAGCCACATTCACTCACATTCACTCACTAACACAGACCCACTCACACTCACTCAGCCACATTCACTCACTAAAACACACCCATACACTCAATCAGCCACATTCACTCACATTCACTCACTAACACGCACCCACACACTCACTCAGCAACATTCACTACATTCACTCACTAACACACACACTCTCACACTCATAAGCCACATTCACTCACATTCACTCACTAACACAGCCCCACTCACACAGACTCAGCCACATTCACTCACATTCACTCACTAACACACACCCACACACTCACTCAGCCACATTCAATCACATTCACACACTAACACACGCCCACCCACTCACTCAGCAACATTCACTCACATTCACTCACTAACACACACCCTCTCACACTCACTCAGCCACATTCACTCACATTCATTTACTAACAGACACCCACACACACTCACTCAGCCACATTTACTCACATTCACTCACTAACACACACACCCACACACTCACTCAGCCACATTCACTCACATTCATTCACTAACACACACCCACACGCTCACTCAGCCACATTCATTCACATTCAGTCACTAACACACAGCCACACACTCACTCAGCCACATTCAATCACATTCACTCACTAACACAGACAAACTCAGGTTCACTCAGCCACATTCACTCACATTCACACACTAACACACACCCACACACTCACTCAGCCACATTCACTCACATTCACTCACTAACACACACCCACACACTCACTCAGCCACATTCACTCACATTCACTCACTAACACAGACCCACACACTCACTCAGACACATTCACTCACATTCAACCACTAACACAGACACACACACACTCAATCAGACACATTCAATCACATTCACTCATTAAAACACACCCACACACACTCACTCAGCCACATTGACTCACATTCACTCACTAACACAGACCCACACACTCACTCAGCCACATTCACTCACATTCATTCATTAACAGACACCCACAGACTCACTCAGCCACATTCACTCACATTCACTCACTAACACACACCCACTCACACTCACTCAGCCACATTCACTCACATTCACGCACTAACACAGACCCACACACTCACTCAGCCACATTCACTCACATTCACTCACTAACACACACCCACACATTCTCTCAGCCACATTCACTCACATTAACTCACTAACACACACCCACACACTAACTCAGCCACATTCACTCACTAACACACATCCACACACTCACTCAGCCACATTCACTCCCATTAGCTCACTAACACACACCCACACACTCACTCAGCCACATACACTCACATTCACTCACTAACACACACCCACACACTCACTCAGCCACATTCATTCACATTCAGTCACTGACACACACCCCCACAATCACTCAGCCACATTCACTCACGTTCACTCACTAATACACACCCACACACTCACTCAGCCACAGTCAATCACATTCACTCACTAACACACACCCACACAATCACTCAGACACATTCACTCACATTCACTCACTAAAAAACACCCACACACTCACTCAGCCACATTCACTCACATTCACTCACTAACACACACCCACACACTCACTCAGCCACATTCACTCACATTCACTCACTAACACAGACCCACTCACACTCACTCAGCCACATTCAAACACATTCACTCACTAACACATACCCACACACTCACTCAGCCACATTCAATCACATTCACTCACTAACACACACCCACACACTCACTCAGCCACATTCACTCACATTCACTCACTAACAAACACCCACACCCTCACTCAGCCACATTCACTCACATTCACTCACTAACACACACTCATACACTCACTCAGCCACATTCACTCACATTCAATCACTAACACAAACCCACACACTCACTCAGCCACATTCACTTACATTCACTCACTAACACACAATCACACACTCACTCAGCAACTTTCACTAACATTCACTCACTAACACACAGCCTCTCACACTCATTCAGCCACATTCACTCACATTCACTCACTAACACAGCCCCACTCACACTCACTCAGCCACATTCACTCACATTCACTCACTAACACACACCCACACACTCACTCAGCCACATTCAATCACATTCACTCACTAACACACACCCACTCACACTCACTCAGCCACATTCACTCACATTCACTCACTAACACAGACCCACACACTCACTCAGCCACATTCACTCACATTCATTCACTAACACACACCCACACACTCACTCAGCCACATTCACTCACTAACACACACTCACACACTCACTCAGCCACAGTCACTCACATTCACTAACTAAAACACACCCACACACTCACTCAGCCACATTCACACACATTCACTCACTAACACACACCCACACACTCACTCAGCCACAGTCACTCACATTCACTCACTAACACACACCCACACACTCACTCAGCCACATTCACTCACATTCACTCATTAAAACACACCCACACACTCACTCAGCCACATTCACTCACATTCACTCACTAACACACACCCACACACTCACTCAGCCACATTCACTCACATTCACTCAACCACATTCACTCACATTCACTCACTAACACACACCCACACACTCACTCAGCCACATTCACTCACTAACACACACCCACACACTCACTCATCCACATTCACTCACATTCACTCACCAACAAACACCCACACCCTCACTCAGCCACGTTCACTCACATTCACTCACTAACACAGACCCACTCACACTCACTCAGCCACATTCACACGCATTAGTCACTAACACACACCCACAAACTCTCACAGCCACATTCACTCACATTCACTCACCAAAACATACCCACACACTCACTCAGCCACATTCACTCACATTCACTCACTAACACACACCCACTCACACTCACTCAGCCACATTCACTCACATTCACTCACTAACAAACACCCACTCACACTCACTCAGCCACATTCACTCACATTCAATCACTAACACACACCCACACACTCACTCAGCCACATTCACTAACATTCAATCACTAACACACACCCACACACTCACTCAGCCACAGTCACTAACATTCACTCACTAACACAGACCCACTCACACTCACTCAGCCACAGTCACTCACATTCACTCACTAACACACACCCACACACTCACTCAGCCACATTCACTCACATTCAGTCACTAACACACACCCACACACTCACTCAGCCACATTCACTCACATTCACTCACTAACAAACACCAACACACTCACTCAGCCACAGTCACTAACATTCACTCACTAACACAGACCCACTCACACTCACTCAGCCACATTCGCTCACATTCACTCAGTAACACACACGCACACACTCAATCAGCCACATTCACTCACGTTCACTCACTAACACACACCCACACGCACCCCCCCCCCCAACCACTCACATTCACTCACTAACACACAACCACACAATTACTCAGCCAATTCACTCACATTCACTCACTAACACAGACCCACACAATCAAACAGCCAGAGTCACTCACATTCACTCACTAACACACACCCACACACTCACTCAGCCACATTCACTCACATTCACTCACTAACACAATCCCAAAAACGGACTCAATAATTTTCAATCACATTCACTCACTAACACAGCCCCAGTCACACTCACTCAGCCACATTCACTCACATTCACTCACTAACACACACCCACACACTCACTCAGCCAAATTCACTCACTAACACACACCCACACACTCACTCAGCCACATTCACTCACTAACACACACACACACACTAACTCAGCCACATTCAATCACTAACACACACCCAAACACTCACTCAGGCACATTCACTCACTAACACACACCCACAAACTCACTCAGCCACATTCACTCACATTCACTCACTAACACACAACCACACACTCACTCAGCCACATTCAATCACATTCATTCACTAACACACACCCACTCACACTCACTCAGCCACAGTCACTCACATTCATTCACTAACAGACACCCACACAAACTGACTCATCCACATTTACTCACATTCACTAACTAACACAGACCCACTCACACTCACTCAACCCCATTCACTCACATTCTCTCACTAACACACACACACTCACTATGCCACATTCACTCACTAACACACACCCGCACACTCACTCAGCCACATTCACTCACTAACACACACCCACACACAGTCACTCAGCCACATTCGCTCACATTCAATCACTAACACAGACCCACACACTCACTCAGCCACATTCACTCACATTCACTCACTAACACACACCCACACACTCACTCAGCCACATTCATTCACATTCAATCACTGACACACACCCACACCCTCACTCAGCCACATTCACTCACATTCACTCACTAACACACACCCACACACTCACTCAGCCACATTCACTCATATTAACTCACTAACTCACACCGACACACTCACTCAGCCACATTCACTCACATTCACTGAATAACAAACACCCACACACTCACTCAGCCACATTCACTCACATTCACTCACTAACACAGACCCACTCACAGTCACTGAGCCACGTTCACTCACATTCAGTTAATAACACACACTAAACACTCACTCAGCCACATTCACTCACACTCACTCACTAACACAGACCCACTCACACTTAATCCTCCACATTCACTCACATTCACTCACTAACACAGACTCACTCACACTCACTCATCCACAATCACTCACATTCACTCACTAACACACACCCACACACTCACTCAGCCACATTCAATCACATTCACTCACTAACACACCCACACACACTCACTCAGCCACATTCTCTGACATTCACTCACTAACACACACTCACAGACACTCACTCAGCCACAGTAACTCACATTCACTCACTAACACACACCCACACACTCACTCAGCCACATTCACTCACATTCACTCACTAACACACACCCACACACAGTCACTCAGCCACATTCGCTCACATTCAATCACTAACACAGACCCACACACTCACTCAGCCACATTCACTCACATTCACTCACTAACACACACCCACACACTCACTCAGCCACATTCATTCACATTCAGTCACTGACACACACCCACACCCTCACTCAGCCACATTCACTCACATTCACTCACTAACACACACCCACACACTCACTCAGCCACATTCACTCATATTAACTCACTAACTCACACCGACACACTCACTCAGCCACATTCACTCACATTCACTGAATAACAAACACCCACACACTCACTCAGCCACATTCACTCACATTCACTCACTAACACAGACCCACTCACAGTCACTGAGCCACGTTCACTCACATTCAGTTAATAACACACACTAAACACTCACTCAGCCACATTCACTCACATTCACTCACTAACACAGACCCACTCACACTTAATCCTCCACATTCACTCACATTCACTCACTAACACAGACCCACTCACACTCACTCATCCACAATCACTCACATTCACTCACTAACACACACCCACACACTCACTCAGCCACATTCAATCACATTCACTCACTAACACACACCCACACACACTCACTCAGCCACATTCTCTGACATTCACTCACTAACACACACTCACAGACACTCACTCAGCCACAGTAACTCACATTCACTCACTAACACACACCCACACACTCACTCAGCCACATTCACTCACATTCACTCACTAACAAACACCCACACACTCACGCAGCCACATTCACTCACATTCACTCACTAACACAGACCCACACAACACTCATCCACATTCACTCACATTCACTCACTAACACACACCTACACAGTCACTCAGACACATTCACTCACATTCAGTCACTAACACAGGCCCAGTCACATTCACTCAGCCACATTCACTCACATTCACTCACTAAAAAACATCCGCACACACTCACTCAGCCACATTGACTCACATCGACTCACTAACTCACACCAACACACTCACTCAGCCACATTCACTCACATTCACTCACTAACACAAACCCACTCACAGTCACTCAGGAACATTCACTCACATTCACTTAATAACACACACTAAACACTCACTCAGCCATATTAACTCACATTCACTCACTAACACAGACCCACTCACAATCACTCAGCGACATTCACTCACATTCACTCACTAACACAGACCCACTCACACTCACTCAGCCACAGTCACTCACATTCACTCACTAACACAGACCCACTCACACTCACTCAGCCACATTCACTCACATTCACTCACAAACACAGACCCACTCACACTCACTCAGCCACATTCACTCACATTCACTCACTAACACTCACCCACACACTCACTCAGACACATTCACTCACTAACACACACCCACACACTCACTCAGCCACATTCACTCACATTCACTCACTAACACTCACCCACACAGTCACTCAGCCACATTCACTCACTAACACACACCCACACCCTCACTCAGCCACATTCACTCACATTCACTCACTAACACACACCCACACACTCACTCAGCCAAATTCACTCACTAACACACACCCACACACTCACTCAGCCACGTTCACTCATATTCACTCACTAACACACACACACACACTAACTCAGCCAGATTCAATCACTAACACACACCCACACACTCACTCAGCCACATTCACTCACTAACACACACCCACAAACTCACTCAGCCACATTGACTCACTAACACACACGCACTCACACTCACTCAGCCACAGTCACTCACATTCATTCACTAACAGACACCCACACACACTCACTCATCCACATTTACTCACATTCACTCACTAACACAGACCCACTCACACTCACTCAGCCACATTCACACACATTCACTCACTAACACACAACCACACACTCACTCAGCCACATTCACTCACATTCACTCACTAACACAGACCCACAAACTAACTCAGCCACATTCACTCACATTCACTCAGTAACACACGCCCACACACTCAATCAGCCACATTCACTCACATTCACTCACTAACACACACCCACTCACACTCACTCAGCCACATTTGCTCACTAACACACACCCACACACTTACTCAGCCACATTCACTCACATCAATCACTAACACAGACCCACTCAGTCACTCAGGCACATTCACTCACATTCAGTTAATAACACACACAAAACACTCACTCAGCCATATTCACTCACATTCACTCACTAACACACACCCACACACTCACTCAGCCACATTCACTCACTAACACACACCCACAACCTCACTCAGCCACAGTCACTCACATTCACTCACTAACACAAACCCACATACTCACTCAGCCACATTCACTCACATTCACTCACTAAAACACACCCACACACTTAATCAGCCACATTCACTCACATTCACTCACTAACACACACCCACACACTCACTCAGCCACATTCACTCACATTCACTCACTAACACACACCCACACACTCACTCAGCCACATTCACTCACATTCAATCACTAACACACACCCACACACTCACTCAGCCACATTCACTCACATTCACTCACTAACACACACCCACACAACACTCATCCACATTCACTCACATTCACTCACTAACACACACCTACACAATCATTCAGCCATATTCACTCACATTCACTCACTAACACACACCCACACACTCACTCAGCCACATTAACTCACATTCACTCACTAAAAAACATCCGCACACACTCACTCAGCCACATTCACTCACATCGACTCACTAACTCACACCAACACACTCACTCAGCCACATTCACTCACATTCACTCACTAACACAAACCCACTCACAGACACTCAGGAAAATTCACTCACATTCACTTAATAATACACACTAAACACTCACTCAGCCATATTCACTCACATTCACTCACTAACACACACCCACACACTCATTCAGCCACATTCACTCACATTCACTCACTAACACAGACCCACTCACACTCACTCAGCCACATTCACTCACATTCACTCACTAACACACACCCACACACTCACTCAGCCACATTCACTCACTAACACACACCCACACACTCACTCAGCCACATTCACTCACATTCACTCACTAACACACACCCACTCACAATCACTCAGCCACATACACTCACATTCATTCACTAACAGAAACCCACACACACTCACTCAGTCACATTTAGTCACATTCACTCACTAACACACACCCACACACTCACTCAGCCACATTCACTCACATTCACTCACTAACACACACCCACACACTCAATCAGCCACATTCATTCACATTCAGTCACTGACACACACCCCCACACTCACTCAGCCACATTCACTCACTAACACACACCCACACACTCACTCAGCCACATTCACTCACATTCACTCACTAACACAGACCCACTCACTCACTCAGCCACATTCACTCACATTCACTCACGAACACACACCCACACACTCACTCAGCCACATTCACTCACATTCACTCACTAACACACAGCCTACACTCACTCAGCCACATTCACTCACTAACACACACCCACACACTCACTCAGCCACATTCTCTCACATTCACTCACTAACACACACCCACACACTCACTCAGCCACATTCACTCACATTCACTCACTAACACAGACCCACTCACACTCACTCAGCCACATTCACTCACTAACACACACTCACTCACTCACTCAGCCACAGTCACTCAAATTCACTCATTAACACACACCCACACAATCACTCAGCAACATTCACTAACATTCACTCACTAACACACACCCTCTCATACTCACTCAGCCACATTCACTAACATTCACTCACATTCACTCACATTCACACACCAACACTCACCCACACACTCACTCAGCAACATTCACTCACATTCACTCACTGACACACATCATCTCACACTCACTCAGCCACATTCACTCACATTCATTCACTAACACACACACCCACACACTCACTCAGCCACATTCATTCACATTCAGTCACTAACACACAGCCACACACTACACTCAGCCACATTCACTCACATTCACTCACTAACACACACCCACTCACACTCACTCAGCCACATTCACTCACATTCTCTCACTAACAGACACCCACACACACTCACTCAGCCACAATCACTCACATTCACTCACTAACACAGACCCACACACTCACTCACGCACAGCCACTCACATTCACTCACTAACACACACCCACACACTCACTCAGCCACATTCACTCACATTCACTCACGAACACACACCCACACACTCACTCAGCCACATTCACACACATTCACTCACTAACACACACCCACACACTCACTCAGCCACATTCACTCACATTCACTCACGAACACACACCCACAAACTCACTCAGCCACATTCACTCACATTCACTCACTAACACACACCCACACACTCACTCAGCCACATTCAATCACATTCACTCACTAACACACACCCACACACTCACTCAGCCACATTCACTCACATTCACTCACGAACACACACCCAAACAGTCACTCACCACATTCACTCACATTCACTCACTAACACAGACCCATTCACACTCACTCAGCCACATTCACACACATTAGTCACTAACACACACCCACACACTCTCTCAGCCACTTTCACTCACATTCACTCACTAACACACACCCACACACTCACTCAGCCACATTCACTCACTAACACACACCCACACACACTCACTCAGCCACATTCACTCACATTCACTCATTAACACACACCCACACACTCACTCAGCCACATACACTCACATTCACTCAATAACTCACACCCACAAAATCATCCAGCCACAATCACTCGCATTCACTCACTAACACACACCCACTCACACTCACACAGCCACATTCACACACATTCATTCACTAACAAACTCCCACACACACTATCTCAGCCACAATCACTCACATTCACTAACAAGACCCACTCACACTCAGTCAGCCAAATTCACACACATTAGTCACTAACACACACCCACACACTCTCTCGGCCACATTCACTCACATTCACTCACTAACACACACCCACACACTCACTCAGCCACATTCACTCGCATTCACTCACTAATACACACCCACTCACACTCACTCAGCCACATTCACTCACATTCACTCACTAGCACACACCCACTCACACTCACTCAGCCACATTCACTCACATTCACTCACTAACAAACTCCCACACATTCTCTGCCACATTCACTCACATTCACTCACTAACACACATCCACAAACTCACTCAGCCACATTCACTCACATTCACTCACTAACACACTCTCACACACACACTCAGCCACAGTCACTCACATTCACTCAGTAACACACAAACACAAACTCACTCACCCACATTCACTCACATGCAAACACTAACACACACCCACACACTAACTCAGCCACATTCACTCACTAACACACACCCACACACACACTCAGGCACATTCAATCACATTCACTCACTAACACAGCCCCAGTCACACTCACTCAGCCACATTCACTCACATTCACTCACTAACACACACCCACACACTCACTCAGCCACATTCACTCACATTCACTCACTAACACACACCCACACACTCACTCAGCCACATTCACTCACATTCACTCACTAACACAGACCCACACACTCACTCAGCCACATTCACTCACATTCACTCACTAACACACACCCACTCACACTCACTCAGCCACATTCACTCACATTTACTCACTAACACACACCCACACACTCACTCAGCCACATTCACTCACTAACACACACCCACACACTCACTCAGCCACATTCAATCACTAACACACACTCACACTCACTCAGCCACACTCACTCACATTCACTCACTAACACAGACACACTCACACTCACTCAGCCACATTCAATCACATTCATTCACTAACACACACCCACACACTCACTCAGCCACATTCACTCACTAGCACACACCCGCACACTCACTCAGCCACATTCACTCACATTCACTCACTAACACACACCCACACACTCACTCAGCCACATTCACTCACATTCACTCAGTAACACACACCCACACACTCACTCAGCCACAATCACTCACATTCACTCACTAACACACACCCACACACTCACTTTGCCACATTCACTCACATTCACTCACTAACAAAGACCCACTCACACTCACTCAGCCACATTCACTCACATTCACTCACTTACACAGACCCACTCACACTCACTCAGCCACATTCACTCACATTCACTCACTAACACACACCCACACACTCACTCAGCCACATTCACTCACATTCATTCACTAACACACACCCACACACTCAGTCAGCCACATTCACTCACATTCACTCACTAACATAGACCCACACAATCACTCAGCCACATTCACTCACATTAGTCACTAACACACACACACACTCACTCAGCCACATTCACTCACATTCACTCACTAACACACACCACACACTCACTCAGCCACATTCACTCACATTCACTCACTAACACACACCCACACACTCACTCAGCCACATTCACTCACATTCACTCAGTAACACACACACACTCACTCACTCAGCCACAGTCACTCACATTCACTCACTAACACACACCCACACACTAATTCAGCCACATTCACTCACTAACACACACCCACACACTCACTCAGCCACATTCACTCACTAACACAGACCCACACACTCACTCAGCCACATTCACTCACATTCACTCACAAACACAAACCCACTCACAGTCACTCAGGCACATTCACTCACATTCACTCACTAACACACACCCACACACTCACTCAGCCACATTCACTCACATTCACTCACTAACACACACCCACACACTCACTCAGCCACATTCACTCATATTCACTCACTAACACACACCCACACACTCACTCAGCCACATTCACTCACATTCACTCACTAACACAGACCCACACACTCACTCAGCCACATTCACTCACATTCACTCACTAACACACACCCACACACACTCACTCAGCCACATTCACTCACATTCACTCACTAACACACACCCACACACTCACTCAGCCACATTCACTCACTAACACACACCCACACACTCACTCAGCCACATTCAATCACTAACACACACTCACACTCACTCAGCCACACTCACTCACATTCACTCACTAACACAGACACACACACACTCACTCAGCCACATTCAATCACATTCAATCACTAACACACACCCACACACTCACTCAGCCACATTCACTCACTAGCACACACACACCCGCACACTCACTCAGCCACATTCACTCACATTCACTCACTAACACACACCAACTCACACTCACTCAGCCACATTCACTCACATTCACTCACTAACACACACCCACACACTCACTCAGCCACATTCACTCACATTCACTCAGTAACACACACCCACACACTCACTCAGCCACATTCACTCACATTCACTCACTAACACACACCCACACACTCACTCAGCCACATTCACTCACATTCACTCACTAACACAGACCCACTCACACTCACTCAGCCACATTCACTCACATTCACTCACTAACACACACCCACTCACACTCACTCAGCCACATTCACTCACATTCACTCACTAACACACACCCACACACTCACTCAGCCACATTCACTCACATTCATTCACTAACACACACCCACACACTCACTCAGCCACATTCACTCACATTCACTCACTAACATAGACCCACACAATCACTCAGCCACATTCACTCACATTAGTCACTAACACACACACACACACTCTCTCAGCCACATTCACTCACATTCACTCACTAACACACATCCACACACTCACTCAGCCACAGTCACTCACATTCACTCACTAACACACACCCACACACTCACTCAGCCACATTCACTCACATTCACTCAGTAGCACACACACACTCACTCAGTCAGCCACAGTCACTCACATTCACTCACTAACACACACCCACACACTAATTCAGCCACATTCACTCACTAACACACACCCAACACACTCACTCAGCCACATTCAACTCACTAACACACACCCACACACTCCACTCTGCCACATTCACTCACATTCACTCACAAACACAAACCCACTCACAGTCACTCAGGCACATTCATTCACATTCACTCACTAACACACACCCAACACTCACTCAGCCACATTCACTCACATTCACTCACTAACACACACCCACAGCACTCACTCAGCCACATTCACTCATATTCACTCACTAACACAAACCCACTCACAGTCACTCAGGCACATGCAGCTCACATTCACTTAATAACACAACAAAACACTCAGCCATATTAACTCACATTCACTCACTAACACACACCCACTCACACTCACTCAGGCCACAATCAATCACATTCACACACTAACACACACCCACACACACTCACTCAGCCAAATTCACTCATATTCACTCACTAACTCACACCCACCAACAATCACTCAGCCACATTGAGTCACATTCACTCAGTAACACACACCCACACACTCACTCAGCCACATTCACTCACTAACACACACCCACACACTCACTCAGCCACATTCACTCACTAACACACACCCACACACTCACTCAGCCACATTCACTCACATTCACTCACTAACACACACCCACACACTCATTCAGCCACATTCACTCACATTCACTCACTAGCACACACCCACACAATACTTCAGCACATTCACTCACTAACACACACCCACACACTCACTCAGCCACATTCACTCACATTCACTCACTAACACAAACCCACTCACAGTCACTCAGGCACATTCCCTCACATTCACTCACTAACACACATCCACACATTCACTCAGGCACATTCACTCATATTCACTCACTAACACAAACCCACTCACAGTCACCTCAGGCACATTCACTCACATTCACTTAATAACACACACTAAACACTCACTCAGCCATACTAAAATCACATTCACTCACTAACTCAGGACCCACACTCACTCAGCCACATTCAATCACAGTCACTCACTAACACACACCCACACACTCACTCAGCCACATTCACTCACATTCACTCACTAACACACACCCACACACTCACTCAGCCACATTCACTCACATTCACACACTAACACACACCCACACACTCACTCAGCCACATTCAATCACATTCACTCACTAACACAGAACCACTCACACTCACTCAGCCACATTCACTCACATTCACTCACTAAAACAGACCCACTCACACTCACTCAGCCACATTCACTCACATTCACTCACTAACACACACCAACACACTCACTCAGCCAAAATCACTCACATTCACTCACTAACACACTCTCACACACACACACTCAGCCACAGTCACTCACTAACACACACGCACACAATCACTCAGCACATTCTCTCACATTCACTCACTAACACACACCCACACACTCACTCAGCCACATTCACTCACATTCACTCACTAACACAGACCCACACACTCACTCAGCCATATTCACTCACATTCACTCACTAACACACACCCACACACTCACTCAGCCCATTCACTCACATTCACTCACTAACACACACCCACACACTGACTCAGCCACATTCACTCGCATTCACTCACTAATACACACCCACTCACTCTCACTCAGCCACATTCACTCACATTCACTCACTAGCACACACCCACTCACACTCACTCAGCCACATTCACTCACATTCACTCACTAACACACACCCACACACTCACTCAGCCACATTCACTCAAATTCACTCACTAACACAAACCCACTCACAGTCACTCAGGCACATGCACTCACATTCACTTAATAACACACACTAAACACTCACTCAGCCATATTAACTCACATTCACTCACTAACACACACCCACTCACACTCACTCAGCCACAATCAATCACATTCACACACTAACACACACCCACACACACTCACTCAGCCAAATTCACTCATATTCACTCACTAACTCACACCCACACAATCACTCAGCCACATTGAGTCACATTCACTCACTAACACACACCCACACACTCACTCAGCCACATTCACTCACTAACACACACCCACACACTCACTCAGCCACATTCACTCACATTCATTCACTAACACACACCCACACACTCACTCAGCCACATTCACTCACATTCACTCACTAACATAGACCCACACAATCACTCAGCCACATTCACTCACATTAGTCACTAACACACACACACACACTCTCTCAGCCACATTCACTCACATTCACTCACTAACACACATCCACACACTCACTCAGCCACAGTCACTCACATTCACTCACTAACACACACCCACACACTCACTCAGCCACATTCACTCACATTCACTCAGTAGCACACACACACTCACTCAGTCAGCCACAGTCACTCACATTCACTCACTAACACACACCCACACACTAATTCAGCCACATTCACTCACTAACACACACCCACACACTCACTCAGCCACATTCACTCACTAACACACACCCACACACTCACTCAGCCACATTCACTCACATTCACTCACAAACACAAACCCACTCACAGTCACTCAGGCACATTCATTCACATTCACTCACTAACACACACCCACACACTCACTCAGCCACATTCACTCACATTCACTCACTAACACACACCCACACACTCACTCAGCCACATTCACTCATATTCACTCACTAACACAAACCCACTCACAGTCACTCAGGCACATGCACTCACATTCACTTAATAACACACACTAAACACTCACTCAGCCATATTAACTCACATTCACTCACTAACACACACCCACTCACACTCACTCAGCCACAATCAATCACATTCACACACTAACACACACCCACACACACTCACTCAGCCAAATTCACTCATATTCACTCACTAACTCACACCCACACAATCACTCAGCCACATTGAGTCACATTCACTCAGTAACACACACCCACACACTCACTCAGCCACATTCACTCACTAACACACACCCACACACTCACTCAGCCACATTCACTCACTAACACACACCCACACACTCACTCAGCCACATTCACTCACATTCACTCACTAACACACACCCACACACTCATTCAGCCACATTCACTCACATTCACTCACTAGCACACACCCACACAATACTTCAGCCACATTCACTCACTAACACACACCCACACACTCACTCAGCCACATTCACTCACATTCACTCACTAACACAAACCCACTCACAGTCACTCAGGCACATTCCCTCACATTCACTCACTAACACACATCCACACACTCACTCAGGCACATTCACTCATATTCACTCACTAACACAAACCCACTCACAGTCACTCAGGCACATTCACTCACATTCACTTAATAACACACACTAAACACTCACTCAGCCATACTAAATCACATTCACTCACTAACTCAGACCCACACACTCACTCAGCCACATTCAATCACAGTCACTCACTAACACACACCCACACACTCACTCAGCCACATTCACTCACATTCACTCACTAACACACACCCACACACTCACTCAGCCACATTCACTCACATTCACACACTAACACACACCCACACACTCACTCAGCCACATTCAATCACATTCACTCACTAACACAGAACCACTCACACTCACTCAGCCACATTCACTCACATTCACTCACTAAAACAGACCCACTCACACTCACTCAGCCACATTCACTCACATTCACTCACTAACACACACCAACACAATCACTCAGCCAAAATCACTCACATTCACTAACTAACACACTCTCACACACACACACTCAGCCACAGTCACTCACTAACACACACGCACACAATCACTCAGCCACATTCTCTCACATTCACTCACTAACACACACCCACACACTCACTCAGCCACATTCACTCACATTCACTCACTAACACAGACCCACACACTCACTCAGCCATATTCACTCACATTCACTCACTAACACACACCCACACACTCACTCAGCCACATTCACTCACATTCACTCACTAACACACACCCACACACTGACTCAGCCACATTCACTCGCATTCACTCACTAATACACACCCACTCACTCTCACTCAGCCACATTCACTCACATTCACTCACTAGCACACACCCACTCACACTCACTCAGCCACATTCACTCACATTCACTCACTAACACACACCCACACACTCACTCAGCCACATTCACTCATATTCACTCACTAACACAAACCCACTCACAGTCACTCAGGCACATGCACTCACATTCACTTAATAACACACACTAAACACTCACTCAGCCATATTAACTCACATTCACTCACTAACACACACCCACTCACACTCACTCAGCCACAATCAATCACATTCACACACTAACACACACCCACACACACTCACTCAGCCAAATTCACTCATATTCACTCACTAACTCACACCCACACAATCACTCAGCCACATTGAGTCACATTCACTCACTAACACACACCCACACACTCACTCAGCCACATTCACTCACTAACACACACCCACACACTCACTCAGCCACATTCACTCACTAACACACACCCACACACTCACTCAGCCACATTCACTCACATTCACTCACTAACACACACCCACAAACTCATTCAGCCACATTCACTCACATTCACTCACTAGCACACACCCACACAATAATTCAGCCACATTCACTCACTAACACACACCCACACACTCACTCAGCCACATTCACTCACATTCACACACTAACACAAACCCACTCACAGTCACTCAGGCACATTCCCTCACATTCACTCACTAACACACATCCACACACTCACTCAGGCACATTCACTCATATTCACTCACTAACACAAACCCACTCACAGTCACTCAGGCACATTCACTCACATTCACTTAATAACACACACTAAACACTCACTCAGCCATACTAAATCACATTCACTCACTAACTCAGACCCACACACTCACTCAGCCACATTCAATCACAGTCACTCATTAACACACACCCACACACTCACTCAGCCACATTCAATCACATTCACACACTAACACACACCCACACACTCACTCAGCCACATTCAATCACATTCACTCACTAACACAGAACCACTCACACTCACTCAGCCACATTCACTCACATTCACTCACTAAAACAGACCCACTCACACTCACTCAGCCACATTCACTCACATTCACTCACTAACACACACCAACACACTCACTCAGCCAAAATCACTCACATTCACTCACTAACACACTCTCACACACACACACTCAGCCACAGTCACTCACATTCACTCACTAACACACACGCACACAATCACTCAGCCACATTCTCTCACATTCACTCACTAACACACACCCACACACTCACTCAGCCACATTCACTCACATTCACTCACTAACACAGACCCACACACTCACTCAGCCATATTCACTCACATTCACTCACTAACACACACCCACACACTCACTCAGCCACATTCACTCACATTCACTCACTAACACACACCCACACACTCACTCAGCCACATTCACTCGCATTCACTCACTAATACACACCCACTCACTCTCACTAAGCCACATTCACTCACATTCACTCACTAGCACACACCCACTCACACTCACTCAGCCACATTCACTCACATTCACTCACTAACACATACCCAAACACTCACTCAGCACATTCAAAACTCACATTCCTCACTAACAAACCTCCCACACACTCTCTGCCACATTCACATCACATTCACTCACTAACACACATCCACACACACACACAGCCTCATTCACTCACATTCAAACACTAACACACACCCACACACTCACTCAGCCACATTCACTCACATTCACTCACTAACACACTCTCTCACACACAAACTCGGCCACAGTCACGCACATTCAATCAGTAACACACAAACACACACTCACTCACCCACATTCACTTACATTCAAACACTAACACACACCCACACACTTACTCAGCCAATTCACGCACATTCACTCACTAACACAGACCCACACTCTCAAACAGCCACAGTCACTCACATTAACTCACTAACAAACACCCACACAATCACTCAGCCACATTCACTCACATTCACTCACTAACACACACCCACACACTCACTCAGCCACATTCACTCACATTCACTCACTAACACACACCCACACACTCACTCAGCCACATTCACTCACATTCACTCACTAACACACACCCACACACTCACTCAGCCACATTCACTCGCATTCACTCACTAATACACACCCACTCACACTCACTCAGCCACATTCACTCACATTCACTCACTAACAGACACCCACTCACACTCACTCAGCCACAATCACTCACATTCACTCACTAACACACACCCACACACTCACTCAGCCACATTCACTCACATTCACTCACTAACACAGAACCACTCACACTCACTCAGCCACATTCACTCACATTCACTCACTAAAACAGACCCACTCACACTCACTCAGCCACATTCACTCACATTCACTCACTAACACACACCAACACACTCACTCAGCCAAAATCACTCACATTCACTCACTAACACACTCTCACACACACACACTCAGCCACAGTCACTCACTAACACACACGCACACAATCACTCAGCCACATTCTCTCACATTCACTCACTAACACACACCCACACACTCACTCAGCCACATTCACTCACATTCACTCACTAACACAGACCCACACACTCACTCAGCATATTCACTCACATTCACTCACTAACACACACCCACACACTCACTCAGCCACATTCACTCACATTCACTCACTAACACACACCCACACACTGACTCAGCCACATTCACTCGCATTCACTTACTAATACACACCCACTCACTCTCACTCAGCCACATTCACTCACATTCACTCACTAGCACACACCCACTCACACTCACTCAGCCACATTCACTCACATTCACTCACTAACACACACCCACACACTCACTCAGCCACATTCACTCATATTCACTCACTAACACAAACCCACTCACAGTCACTCAGGCACATGCACTCACATTCACTTAATAACACACACTAAACACTCACTCAGCCATATTAACTCACATTCACTCACTAACACACACCCACACACACTCACTCAGCCAAATTCACTCATATTCACTCACTAATACACACCCACTCACTCTCACTAAGCCACATTCACTCACATTCACTCACTAGCACACACCCACTCACACTCACTCAGCCACATTCACTCACATTCACTCACTAACACATACCCAAACACTCACTCAGCCACAATCACTCACATTCACTCACTAACAAACTCCCACACACTCTCTGCCACATTCACTCACATTCACTCACTAACACACATCCACACACACACACAGCCTCATTCACTCACATTCAAACACTAACACACACCCACACACTCACTCAGCCACATTCACTCACATTCACTCACTAACACACTCTCTCACACACAAACTCGGCCACAGTCACGCACATTCAATCAGTAACACACAAACACACACTCACTCACCCACATTCACTTACATTCAAACACTAACACACACCCACACACTTACTCAGCCAATTCACGCACATTCACTCACTAACACAGACCCACACACTCAAACAGCCACAGTCACTCACATTAACTCACTAACAAACACCCACACAATCACTCAGCCACATTCACTCACATTCACTCACTAACACACACCCACACACTCACTCAGCCACATTCACTCACATTCACTCACTAACACACACCCACACACTCACTCAGCCACATTCACTCGCATTCACTCACTAATACACACCCACTCACACTCACTCAGCCACATTCACTCGCATTCACTCACTAACAGACACCCACTCACACTCACTCAGCCACAATCACTCACATTCACTCACTAACACACACCCACACACTCACTCAGCCACATTCACTCACATTCACTCACTAACACAGAACCACTCACACTCACTCAGCCACATTCACTCACATTCACTCACTAAAACAGACCCACTCACACTCACTCAGCCACATTCACTCACATTCACTCACTAACACACACCAACACACTCACTCAGCCAAAATCACTCACATTCACTCACTAACACACTCTCACACACACACACTCAGCCACAGTCACTCACTAACACACACGCACACAATCACTCAGCCACATTCTCTCACATTCACTCACTAACACACACCCACACACTCACTCAGCCACATTCACTCACATTCACTCACTAACACAGACCCACACACTCACTCAGCCATATTCACTCACATTCACTCACTAACACACACCCACACACTCACTGAGCCACATTCACTCACATTCACTCACTAACACACACCCACACACTGACTCAGCCACATTCACTCGCATTCACTCACTAATACACACCCACTCACTCTCACTCAGCCACATTCACTCACATTCACTCACTAGCACACACCCACTCACACTCACTCAGCCACATTCACTCACATTCACTCACTAACACACACCCACACACTCACTCAGCCACATTCACTCATATTCACTCACTAACACAAACCCACTCACAGTCACTCAGGCACATGCACTCACATTCACTTAATAACACACACTAAACACTCACTCAGCCATATTAACTCACATTCACTCACTAACACACACCCACACACTGACTCAGCCACATTCACTCACATTCACTCACTAGCACACACCCACTCACACTCACTCAGCCACATTCACTCACATTCACTCACTAACACATACCCAAACACTCACTCAGCCACAATCACTAACATTCACTCACTAACAAACTCCCACACACTCTCTGCCACATTCACTCACTTTCACTCACTAACACACATCCACACACACACACAGACTCATTCACTCACATTCAAACACTAACACACACCCACACACTCACTCAGCCACATTCACTCACATTCACTCACTAACACACTCTCTCACACACAAACTCAGCCACAGTCACTCACATTCAATCAGTAACACACAAACACACACTCACTCACCCACATTCACTCACATTCAAACACTAACACACACCCACACACTTACTCAGCCAATTCACGCACATTCACTCACTAACACAGACCCACACACTCAAACAGCCACAGTCACTCACATTAACTCACTAACAAACACCCACACAATCACTCAGCCACATTCACTCACATTCACTCACTAACACACACCCACACACTCACTCAGCCACATTCACTCACATTCACTCACTAACACACTCCCACAAACTGACTCAGCAATATTCAATCACATTCACTCACTAACACAGCCCCAGTCACACTCACTCAGCCACATTCACTCACATTAACTCACTAACACACACCCAAACACTCACTCAGCCACATTCACTCACTAACACACACCCACACACTCACTCAACCACATTAAATCACTAACACACACCCACACACTCACTCAGCAAAATTCACTCACATTCACTCACTAACACAGACCCACACACTCACTCAGCCACATTCACTCACATTCACTCACTAGCACACACCCACACACTCACTCAGCCACATTCACTCTCATTCACTCACTAACAGACACCCACTCACACTCACTCAGCCACAATCACTCACATTCACTCACTAACACACACCCACACACTCACTCAGCCACATTCACTCACATTCACTCACTAACACAGAACCACTCACACTCACTCAGCCACATTCACTCACATTCACTCACTAAAACAGACCCACTCACACTCACTCAGCCACATTCACTCACATTCACTCACTAACACACACCCACACACTCACTCAGCCACATTCACTCACATTCACTCACTAACACACACCCACACACTCACTCAGCCACATTCACTCGCATTCACTCACTAATACACACCCACTCACACTCACTCAGCCACATTCACTCACTTTCACTCACTAGCACACACCCACTCACACTCACTCAGCCACATTCACTCACATTCACTCACTAACACATACCCAAACACTCACTCAGCCACAATCACTCACATTCACTCACTAACAAACTCCCACACACTCTCTGCCACATTCACTCACATTCACTCACTAACACATACCCAAACACTCACTCAGCCACAATCACTCACATTCACTCACTAACAAACTCCCACACACTCTCTGCCACATTCACTCACATTCACTCACTAACACACATCCACACACACACACAGACTCATTCACTCACATTCAAACACTAACACACACCCACACACTCACTCAGCCACATTCACTCACATTCACTCACTAACACACTCTCTCACACACAAACTCAGCCACAGTCACTCACATTCAATCAGTAACACACAAACACACACTCACTCACCCACATTCACTCACATTCAAACACTAACACACACCCACACACTTACTCAGCCAATTCACGCACATTCACTCACTAACACAGACCCACACACTCAAACAGCCACAGTCACTCACATTAACTCACTAACAAACACCCACACAATCACTCAGCCACATTCACTCACATTCACTCACTAACACACACCCACACACTCACTCAGCCACATTCACTCACATTCACTCACTAACACACTCCCACAAACTGACTCAGCAATATTCAATCACATTCACTCACTAACACAGCCCCAGTCACACTCACTCAGCCACATTCACTCACATTAACTCACTAACACACACCCAAACACTCACTCAGCCACATTCACTCACTAACACACACCCACACACTCACTCAACCACATTAAATCACTAACACACACCCACACACTCACTCAGCAAAATTCACTCACATTCACTCACTAACACAGACCCACACACTCACTCAGCCACATTCACTCACATTCACTCACTAGCACACACCCACACACTCACTCAGCCACATTCACTCTCATTCACTCACTAACAGACACCCACTCACACTTACCCAGCCACATTCTCTCACATTCACTCACTAACACACACCCACACACTCACTCAGCCACATTCACTCACATTCACTCACTAACACAGACCCACACACTCACTCAGCCACATTCACTCACATTCACTCACTAACACACACCCACACACTCACTCAGCCACATTCACTCATATTCACTCACTAACACACACCCACACACTCACTCAGCCACATTCACTCGCATTCACTCACTAATACACACCCACTCACACTCACTCAGCCACATTCACTCACATTCACTCACTAACACATACCCAAACACTCACTCAGCCACAATCACTCACATTCACTCACTAACAAACTCCCACACACTCTCTGCCACATTCACTCACATTCACTCACTAACACACATCCACACACTCACCCAGCCTCATTCACTCAGATTCAAACACTAACACACACCCACACACTCACTCATCCACATTCACTCACATTCACTCACTAACACACTCTCTCACACACAAACTCAGCCACAGTCACTCACATTCACTCAGTAACACACAAACACACACTCACTCACCCACATTCACTCACATTCAAACACTAACACACACCCACACACTTACTCAGCCAATGCACGCACATTCACTCACTAACACAGACCCACACACTCAAACAGCCACAGTCACTCATATTAACTCACTAACACACACCCACACAATCACTCAGCCACATTCACTCACATTCACTCACTAACACACACCCACACACACACTCAGCCACATTCACTCACATTCACTCACTAACACCGACACACACACTCACTCAGCCACATTCACTCACATTCAGTCACTTACACACTCCCACAAACTGACTCAGCAATATTCAATCACATTCACTCACTAACACAGCCCCAGTCACACTCACTCAGCCACATTCACTCACATTCACTCACTAACACACACCCACACACTCACTCAGCCACATTCACTCACATTCACTCACTAACACACACCCACACACTGACTCAGCCACATTCACTCGCATTCACTCACTAATACACACCCACTCACTCTCACTCAGCCACATTCACTCACATTCACTCACTAGCACACACCCACTCACACTCACTCAGCCACATTCACTCACATTCACTCACTAACACATACCCAAACACTCACTCAGCCACAATCACTCACATTCACTCACTAACAAACTCCCACACACTCTCTGCCACATTCACTCACATTCACTCACTAACACACATCCACACACACACACAGACTCATTCACTCACATTCAAACACTAACACACACCCACACACTCACTCAGCCACATTCACTCACATTCACTCACTAACACACTCTCTCACACACAAACTCAGCCACAGTCACTCACATTCAATCAGTAACACACAAACACACACTCACTCACCCACATTCACTCACATTCAAACACTAACACACACCCACACACTTACTCAGCCAATTCACGCACATTCACTCACTAACACAGACCCACACACTCAAACAGCCACAGTCACTCACATTAACTCACTAACAAACACCCACACAATCACTCAGCCACATTCACTCACTAACACACACCCACACACTCACTCAGCCACATTCACTCACATTCACTCACTAACACACTCCCACAAACTGACTCAGCAATATTCAATCACATTCACTCACTAACACAGCCCCAGTCACACTCACTCAGCCACATTCACTCACATTAACTCACTAACATACACCCAAACACTCACTCAGCCACATTCACTCACTAACACACAGCCACACACTCACTCAACCACATTAAATCACTAACACACACCCACACACTCACTCAGCAAAATTCACGCACATTCACTCACTAACACAGACCCACACACTCACTCAGCCACATTCACTCACATTCACTCACTAGCACACACCCACACACTCACTCAGCCACATTCACTCTCATTCACTCCCTAACAGACACCCACTCACACTCACTCAGCCACAATCACTCACATTCACTCACTAACACACACCCACAACCTCACTCAGCCACATTCACTCACATTCACTCACTAACACAGAACCACTCACACTCACTCAGCCACATTCACTCACATTCACTCACTAAAACAGACCCACTCACACTCACTCAGCCACATTCACTCACATTCACTCACTAACACAGACCCACACACTCACTCAGCCACATTCACTCACATTCACTCACTAACACACACCCACACACTCACTCAGCCACATTCACTCACATTCACTCACTAACACAAACCCACACACTCACTCAGCCACATTCACTCGCATTCACTCACTAATACACACCCACTCACACTCACTCAGCCACATTCACTCACTTTCACTCACTAGCACACACCCACTCACACTCACTCAGCCACATTCACTCACATTCACTCACTAACACATACCCAAACACTCACTCAGCCACAATCACTCACATTCACTCACTAACAAACTCCCACACACTCTCTGCCACATTCACTCACATTCACTCACTAACACACATCCACACACTCACTCAGCCACATTCACTCACATTCACTCACTAACACAGACCCACACACTCACTCAGCCACATTCTCTCACATTCACTCACTAACACACACCCACACACTCACTCAGCCACATTCACTCACATTCACTCACTAACACAGACCCACACACTCACTCAGCCACATTCACTCACATTCACTCACTAACACACACCCACACACTCACTCAGCCACATTCACTCACATTCACTCACTAACACACACCCACACACTCACTCAGCCACATTCACTCGCATTCACTCACTAATACACACCCACTCACACTCACTCAGCCACATTCACTCACATTCACTCACTAGCACACACCCACTCACACTCACTCAGCCACATTCACTCACATTCACTCACTAACACAGACCCACACACTCACTCAGCCACATTCACTCACATTCATGCACTAACACACACCCACACACTCACTCAGCCACATTCACTCACATTCACTCACTAACACACACCCACACACTCACTCAGCCACATTCACTCACATTCACTCACTAACAAACACCCACACCCTCACTCAGCCACATTCACTCACATTCACTCATTAACAAACACCCACACACTCACTCAGCCACATTCACTCACATTCACTCAATAACTCACACCCACAAAATCATCCAGCCACAATCACTCACATTCACTCACTAACACACACCCACTCACACTCACTCAGCCACATTCACACACATTCATTCACTAACAAACACCCACACACTCACTCAGCCACAATCACTCACATTCACTAACAAGACCCACTCACACTCATTCAGCCACATTCACACACATTAGTCACTAACACACACCCACACACTCTCTCAGCCACATTCACTCACATTCACTCACTAACACACACCCACACACTCACTCAGCCACATTCACTCGCGTTCACTCACTAACACACACCCACTCACACTCACTCAGGCCACATTCACTCACATTCACTCACTAGCACACACCCACTCACACTCACTCAGCCACATTCACTCATATTCACTCACTAACACATACCCAAACACTCACTCAGCCACAATCACTCACATTTACTCACTAACAAACTCCCACACACTCTCTGCCACATTCACTCACATTCACTCACTAACACACATCCACACACTCACACAGCCTCATTCACTCACATTCAAACACTAACACACACCCACACACTCACTCAGCCACATTCACTCACATTCACTCACTAACACACTCTCTCACACACAAACTCAGCCACAGTCACTCACATTCACTCAGTAACACACAAACACACACTCACTCAGCAATATTCAATCACATTCACTCACTAACACACACCCACACACTCACTCAACCACATTCACTCACATTCACTCACTAACACACTCCCACAAACTGACTCAGCAATATTCAATCACATTCACTCACTAACAGACACCCACACACTCACTCAACCACATTCACTCACATTCACTCACTAACACACTCCCACAAACTGACTCAGCAATATTCAATCACATTCACTCACTAACACAGCCCCAGTCACACTCACTCAGCCACATTCACTCACATTCCCTCACTAACACACACCCACACACTCACTCAGCCACATTCACTCACATTCACTCACTAACACACACCCACACACTCACTCAGCCACATTCACTCACATTCACTCACTAACAAACACCCACACTCACTCAGCCACATTCAATCACATTCAGTCACTAACACAGACCCACTCACACTCACTCAGCCACATTCACTCACATTCTCTCACTAACCCACACACACTCACTCAGCTACATTCACTCACTAACACACACCCACTCACATTCACTCAGCCATATTCACTCACATAAGTAACTAACACACACCCACAGACGCACTCAGCCATATTTACTCACTAACACACACCCACACACTCACTCAGCCACATTCACTCACATTCACTCACTAACACAGACCCACTCACACTTACCCAGCCACATTCACTCACATTCACTCACTAACACACACCCACACACTCACTCAGCCACAGTCACTCACATTCACTCACTAACACACACCCACACACTCACTCAGCCACAGTCACTCACATTCACTCACTAACACACACCCACACACTCACTCAGCCACAGTCACTCACATTCACTCACTAACACACACCCACACAATCACTCAGCCACATTCACTCAAAATCACTCACGAACTCAAACCCACACACTCACTCAACCACATTCACTCACATTCACTCACTAACACACACCCACACACTCACTCAGCCACATTCACTCACTTTCACTCACTAACACACACCCACACACTCACTCAGCCACATTCACTCTCATTCACTCACCAAAACAGACCCACTCACACTCACACAGCCACATTCACTCACATTCACTCACTAACACACACTCACACACTCACTCAGCCACATTCATTCACATTTACTCACTAACACACACCCACTCACACTCACTCAGCCACATTCACTCACATTCACTCACTAACACAGACCCACTCACACTCACTCAGCCACAATCACTCACATTCACTCACTAACACACACCCACACACTCACTCAGCAACATTCACTCACTAACACAGACCCACTCACAGTCACCCAGCCACATTCAATCACATTCACTCACTAACACACACTCACACACTCACTCAGCCACATTCACTCACATTCACTCACTAACACACACTCACATACTCACTCAGCCACATTCACTCACATTCACTCACTAACACAGACCCACTCACATTCACTCAGCCACATTCAATCACATTCACTCACTGACACACACCCGCACACTCACTCAGCCACATTCAATCACATTCACTCACTAACACACACCGGCACACTCACTCAGCCACATTCACTCACATTCAATCACTAACACAGACCCACACAGACTCAATCAGCCAAATTCACTCACATTCACTCACTAACACACTCCCACACAGTCTCAGCCATATTCACTCACATTTACTCACTAACACACACCCACACACTCACTCAGCCACATTCACTCACATTCACTCACTAACACACACCCACACACCACTCATCCACATTCACTCACATTCACTCACTAGCACACTCCCACACACTCACTCAGCCACATTCACTCACTAACACAGACCCACTCACACTCACACAGCCTCATTCATTCACATTCACTCACTACCAAACACCCAAACACTCACACAGCCACATTCACTCACATTCCCTCACTAACACACACCCACACACCCACTCAGCCACAGTCACTCACATTCACTCACTAACACACACCCACACACTCACTCAGCCACATTCACTCACATTCACTCACTAACACACACCCACACACTCACTCAGCCACATTCACTCACATTCACTCACTAACACACACCCACACACTCACTCAGCCACATTCACTCACATTCACTCACTAACAAACACCCACACCCTCACTCAGCCACATTCACTCACATTCACTCATTAACAAACACCCACACACTCACTCAGCCACATTCACTCACATTCACTCAATAACTCACACCCACAAAATCATCCAGCCACAATCACTCACATTCACTCACTAACACACACCCACTCACACTCACTCAGCCACATTCACACACATTTATTCACTAACAAACACCCACACACTCACTCAGCCACAATCACTCTCATTCACTAACAAGACCCACTCACACTCATTCAGCCACATTCACACACATTAGTCACTAACACACACCCACACACTCTCTCAGCCACATTCACTCACATTCACTCACTAACACACACCCACACACTCACTCAGCCACATTCACTCGCGTTCACTCACTAAAACAGACCCACTCACACTCACTCAGCCACATTCACTCACATTCACTCACTAACACACACCAACACACTCACTCAGCCAAAATCACTCACATTCACTCACTAACACACTCTCACACACACACACTCAGCCGCAGTCACTCACTAACACACACGCACACAATCACTCAGCCACATTCTCTCACATTCACTCACTAACACACACCCACACACTCACTCAGCCACATTCACTCACATTCACTCACTAACACAGACCCACACACTCACTCAGCCATATTCACTCACATTCACTCACTAACACACACCCACACACTCACTCAGCCACATTCACTCACATTCACTCACTAACACACACCCACACACTGACTCAGCCACATTCACTCGCATTCACTCACTAATACACACCCACTCACTCTCACTCAGCCACATTCACTCACATTCACTCACTAGCACACACCCACTCACACTCACTCAGCCACATTCACTCACATTCACTCACTAACACACACCCACACACTCACTCAGCCACATTCACTCATATTCACTCACTAACACAAACCCACTCACAGTCAAACAGGCACATGCACTCACATTCACTTAATAACACACACTAAACACTCACTCAGCCATATTAACTCACATTCACTCACTAACACACACCCACACACTGACTGAGCCACATTCACTCACATTCACTCACTAGCACACACCCACTCACACTCACTCAGCCACATTCACTCACATTCACTCACTAACACATACCCAAACACTCACTCAGCCACAATCACTCACATTCACTCACTAACAAACTCCCACACACTCTCTGCCACATTCAATCACATTCACTCACTAACACAGCCCCAGTCACACTCACTCAGCCACATTCACTCACATTAACTCACTAACACACACCCAAACACTCACTCAGCCACATTCACTCACTAACACACACCCACACACTCACTCAACCACATTAAATCACTAACACACACCCACACACTCACTCAGCAAAATTCACTCACATTCACTCACTAACACAGACCCACACACTCACTCAGCCACATTCACTCACATTCACTCACTAGCACACACCCACACACTCACTCAGCCACATTCACTCTCATTCACTCACTAACAGACACCCACTCACACTCACTCAGCCACAATCACTCACATTCACTCACTAACACACACCCACACACTCACTCAGCCACATTCACTCACATTCACTCACTAACACAGAACCACTCACACTCACTCAGCCACATTCACTCACATTCACTCACTAAAACAGACCCACTCACACTCACTCAGCCACATTCACTCACATTCACTCACTAACACAGACCCACACACTCACTCAGCCACATTCACTCACATTCACTCACTAACACACACCCACACACTCACTCAGCCACATTCACTCACATTCACTCACTAACACACACCCACACACTCACTCAGCCACATTCACTCGCATTCACTCACTAATACACACCCACTCACACTCACTCAGCCACATTCACTCACTTTCACTCACTAGCACACACCCACTCACACTCACTCAGCCACATTCACTCACATTCACTCACTAACACATACCCAAACACTCACTCAGCCACAATCACTCACATTCACTCACTAACAAACTCCCACACACTCTCTGCCACATTCACTCACATTCACTCTCTAACACACATCCACACACTCACTCAGCCACATTCACTCACATTCACTCACTAACACAGACCCACACACTCACTCAGCCACATTCACTCACATTCACTCACTAACACACACGCACACAATCACTCAGCCACATTCTCTCACATTCACTCACTAACACACACCCACACACTCACTCAGCCACATTCACTCACATTCACTCACTAACACAGACCCACACACTCACTCAGCCACATTCACTCACATTCACTCACTAACACACACCCACACACTCACTCAGCCACATTCACTCACATTCACTCACTAACACACACCCACACACTCACTCAGCCACATTCACTCGCATTCACTCACTAATACACACCCACTCACACTCACTCAGCCACATTCACTCACATTCACTCACTAACACATACCCAAACACTCACTCAGCCACAATCACTCACATTCACTCACTAACAAACTCCCACACACTCTCTGCCACATTCACTCACATTCACTCACTAACACACATCCACACACTCACCCAGCCTCATTCACTCAGATTCAAACACTAACACACACCCACACACTCACTCATCCACATTCACTCACATTCACTCACTAACACACTCTCTCACACACAAACTCAGCCACAGTCACTCACATTCACTCAGTAACACACAAACACACACTCACTCACCCACATTCACTCACATTCAAACACTAACACACACCCACACACTTACTCAGCCAATTCACGCACATTCACTCACTAACACAGACCCACACACTCAAACAGCCACAGTCACTCACATTAACTCACTAACACACACCCACACAATCACTCAGCCACATTCACTCACATTCACTCACTAACACACACCCACACACTCACTCAGCCACATTCACTCACATTCACTCACTAACACCGACACACACACTCACTCAGCCACATTCACTCACATTCAGTCACTTACACACTCCCACAAACTGACTCAGCAATATTCAATCACATTCACTCACTAACACAGCCCCAGTCACACTCACTCAGCCACATTCACTCACATTCACTCACTAACACACACCCACACACTCACTCAGCCACATTCACTCACATTCACTCACTAACACACACCCACACACTGACTCAGCCACATTCACTCGCATTCACTCACTAATACACACCCACTCACTCTCACTCAGCCACATTCACTCACATTCACTCACTAGCACACACCCACTCACACTCACTCAGCCACATTCACTCACATTCACTCACTAACACATACCCAAACACTCACTCAGCCACAATCACTCACATTCACTCACTAACAAACTCCCACACACTCTCTGCCACATTCACTCACATTCACTCACTAACACACATCCACACACACACACAGACTCATTCACTCACATTCAAACACTAACACACACCCACACACTCACTCAGCCACATTCACTCACATTCACTCACTAACACACTCTCTCACACACAAACTCAGCCACAGTCACTCACATTCAATCAGTAACACACAAACACACACTCACTCACCCACATTCACTCACATTCAAACACTAACACACACCCACACACTTACTCAGCCAATTCACGCACATTCACTCACTAACACAGACCCACACACTCAAACAGCCACAGTCACTCACATTAACTCACTAACAAACACCCACACAATCACTCAGCCACATTCACTCACTAACACACACCCACACACTCACTCAGCCACATTCACTCACATTCACTCAC
The DNA here is from genome assembly GCF_017639515.1 of Carcharodon carcharias. Classification (NCBI taxonomy): domain Eukaryota; kingdom Metazoa; phylum Chordata; class Chondrichthyes; order Lamniformes; family Lamnidae; genus Carcharodon; species Carcharodon carcharias. The sequence goes on along the minus strand of NC_054507.1, from coordinate 14,137,307 downwards.
TAACACACTCCCACAAACTGACTCAGCAATATTCAATCACATTCACTCACTAACACAGCCCCAGTCACACTCACTCAGCCACATTCACTCACATTAACTCACTAACATACACCCAAACACTCACTCAGCCACATTCACTCACTAACACACAGCCACACACTCACTCAACCACATTAAATCACTAACACACACCCACACACTCACTCAGCAAAATTCACGCACATTCACTCACTAACACAGACCCACACACTCACTCAGCCACATTCACTCACATTCACTCACTAGCACACACCCACACACTCACTCAGCCACATTCACTCTCATTCACTCCCTAACAGACACCCACTCACACTCACTCAGCCACAATCACTCACATTCACTCACTAACACACACCCACAACCTCACTCAGCCACATTCACTCACATTCACTCACTAACACAGAACCACTCACACTCACTCAGCCACATTCACTCACATTCACTCACTAAAACAGACCCACTCACACTCACTCAGCCACATTCACTCACATTCACTCACTAACAAACTCCCACACACTCTCTGCCACATTCACTCACATTCACTCTCTAACACACATCCACACACTCACTCAGCCACATTCACTCACATTCACTCACTAACACAGACCCACACACTCACTCAGCCACATTCACTCACATTCACTCACTAACACACACGCACACAATCACTCAGCCACATTCTCTCACATTCACTCACTAACACACACCCACACACTCACTCAGCCACATTCACTCACATTCACTCACTAACACAGACCCACACACTCACTCAGCCACATTCACTCACATTCACTCACTAACACACACCCACACACTCACTCAGCCACATTCACTCACATTCACTCACTAACACACACCCACACACTCACTCAGCCACATTCACTCGCATTCACTCACTAATACACACCCACTCACACTCACTCAGCCACATTCACTCACATTCACTCACTAACACATACCCAAACACTCACTCAGCCACAATCACTCACATTCACTCACTAACAAACTCCCACACACTCTCTGCCACATTCACTCACATTCACTCACTAACACACATCCACACACTCACCCAGCCTCATTCACTCAGATTCAAACACTAACACACACCCACACACTCACTCATCCACATTCACTCACATTCACTCACTAACACACTCTCTCACACACAAACTCAGCCACAGTCACTCACATTCACTCAGTAACACACAAACACACACTCACTCACCCACATTCACTCACATTCAAACACTAACACACACCCACACACTTACTCAGCCAATTCACGCACATTCACTCACTAACACAGACCCACACACTCAAACAGCCACAGTCACTCACATTAACTCACTAACACACACCCACACAATCACTCAGCCACATTCACTCACATTCACTCACTAACACACACCCACACACTCACTCAGCCACATTCACTCACATTCACTCACTAACACCGACACACACACTCACTCAGCCACATTCACTCACATTCAGTCACTTACACACTCCCACAAACTGACTCAGCAATATTCAATCACATTCACTCACTAACACAGCCCCAGTCACACTCACTCAGCCACATTCACTCACATTCACTCACTAACACACACCCACACACTCACTCAGCCACATTCACTCACATTCACTCACTAACACACACCCACACACTGACTCAGCCACATTCACTCGCATTCACTCACTAATACACACCCACTCACTCTCACTCAGCCACATTCACTCACATTCACTCACTAGCACACACCCACTCACACTCACTCAGCCACATTCACTCACATTCACTCACTAACACATACCCAAACACTCACTCAGCCACAATCACTCACATTCACTCACTAACAAACTCCCACACACTCTCTGCCACATTCACTCACATTCACTCACTAACACACATCCACACACACACACAGACTCATTCACTCACATTCAAACACTAACACACACCCACACACTCACTCAGCCACATTCACTCACATTCACTCACTAACACACTCTCTCACACACAAACTCAGCCACAGTCACTCACATTCAATCAGTAACACACAAACACACACTCACTCACCCACATTCACTCACATTCAAACACTAACACACACCCACACACTTACTCAGCCAATTCACGCACATTCACTCACTAACACAGACCCACACACTCAAACAGCCACAGTCACTAACATTAACTCACTAACACACACCCACACAATCACTCAGCCACATTCACTCACATTCACTCACTAACACACACCCACACACTCACTCAGCCACATTCACTCACATTCACTCACTAACACACTCCCACAAACTGACTCAGCAATATTCAATCACATTCACTCACTAACACAGCCCCAGTCACACACTCAGCCACATTCACTCACATTAACTCACTAACACACACCCAAACACTCACTCAACCACATTAAATCACTAACACACACCCACACACTCACTCAGCAAAATTCACTCACATTCACTCACTAACACAGACCCATACACTCACTCAGCCACATTCACTCACATTCACTCACTAGCACACACCCACACACTCACTCAGCCACATTCACTCTCATTCACTCACTAACAGACACCCACTCACACTCACTCAGCCACAATCACTCACATTCACTCACTAACACACACCCACACACTCACTCAGCCACATTCACTCACATTCACTCACTAACACAGAACCACTCACACTCACTCAGCCACATTCACTCACATTCACTCACTAAAACAGACCCACTCACACTCACTCAGCCACATTCACTCACATTCACTCACTAACACACACCCACACACTCACTCAGCCACATTCACTCACATTCACTCACTAACACACACCCACACACTCACTCAGCCACATTCACTCACATTCACTCACTAGCACACACCCACTCACACTCACTCAGCCACATTCACTCACATTCACTCACTAACACATACCCAAACACTCACTCAGCCACAATCACTCACATTCACTCACTAACAAACTCCCACACACTCTCTGCCACATTCACTCACATTCACTCACTAACACACATCCACACACTCACCCAGCCTCATTCACTCAGATTCAAACACTAACACACACCCACACACTCACTCATCCACATTCACTCACATTCACTCACTAACACACTCTCTCACACACAAACTCAGCCACAGTCACTCACATTCACTCAGTAACACACAAACACACACTCACTCACCCACATTCACTCACATTCAAACACTAACACACACCCACACACTTACTCAGCCAATTCACGCACATTCACTCACTAACACAGACCCACACACTCAAACAGCCACAGTCACTCACATTAACTCACTAACACACACCCACACAATCACTCAGCCACATTCACTCACATTCACTCACTAACACACACCCACACACTCACTCAGCCACATTCACTCACATTCACTCACTAACACCGACACACACACTCACTCAGCCACATTCACTCACATTCAGTCACTTACACACTCCCACAAACTGACTCAGCAATATTCAATCACATTCACTCACTAACACAGCCCCAGTCACACTCACTCAGCCACATTCACTCACATTCACTCACTAACACACACCCACACACTCACTCAGCCACATTCACTCACATTCACTCACTAACACACACCCACACACTGACTCAGCCACATTCACTCGCATTCACTCAGTAATACACACCCACTCACTCTCACTCAGCCACATTCACTCACATTCACTCACTAGCACACACCCACTCACACTCACTCAGCCACATTCACTCACATTCACTCACTAACACATACCCAAACACTCACTCAGCCACAATCACTCACATTCACTCACTAACAAACTCCCACACACTCTCTGCCACATTCACTCACATTCACTCACTAACACACATCCACACACACACACAGACTCATTCACTCACATTCACTCACTAACACACACCCACACACTCACTCAGCCACATTCACTCACATTCACTCACTAACACACTCTCTCACACACAAACTCAGCCACAGTCACTCACATTCAATCAGTAACACACAAACACACACTCACTCACCCACATTCACTCACATTCAAACACTAACACACACCCACACACTTACTCAGCCAATTCACGCACATTCACTCACTAACACAGACCCACACACTCAAACAGCCACAGTCACTCACATTAACTCACTAACAAACACCCACACAATCACTCAGCCAAATTCACTCACATTCACTCACTAACACACACCCACACACTCACTCAGCCACATTCACTCACATTCACTCACTAACACACTCCCACAAACTGACTCAGCAATATTCAATCACATTCACTCACTAACACAGCCCCAGTCACACACACTCAGCCACATTCACTCACATTAACTCACTAACACACACCCAAACACTCACTCAGCCACATTCACTCACTAACACACACCCACACACTCACTCAACCACATTAAATCACTAACACACACCCACACACTCACTCAGCAAAATTCACTCACATTCACTCACTAACACAGACCCATACACTCACTCAGCCACATTCACTCACATTCACTCACTAGCACACACCCACACACTCACTCAGCCACATTCACTCTCATTCACTCACTAACAGACACCCACTCACACTCACTCAGCCACAATCACTCACATTCACTCACTAACACACACCCACACACTCACTCAGCCACATTCACTCACATTCACTCACTAACACAGAACCACTCACACTCACTCAGCCACATTCACTCACATTCACTCACTAAAACAGACCCACTCACACTCACTCAGCCACATTCACTCACATTCACTCACTAACACACACCCACACACTCACTCAGCCACATTCACTCACATTCACTCACTAACACACACACACACACTCACTCAGCCACATTCACTCACATTCACTCACTAACACACACCCACACACTCACTCAGCCACATTCACTCGCATTCACTCACTAATACACACCCACTCACACTCACTCAGCCACATTCACTCACTTTCACTCACTAGCACACACCCACTCACACTCACTCAGCCACATTCAGTCACATTCACTCACTAACACATACCCAAACACTCACTCAGCCACAATCACTCACATTCACTCACTAACAAACTCCCACACACTCTCTGCCACATTCACTCACATTCACTCACTAACACACATCCACACACTCACTCAGCCACATTCACTCACATTCACTCACTAACACAGACCCACACACTCACTCAGCCACATTCACTCACATTCACTCACTAACACACACGCACACAATCACTCAGCCACATTCTCTCACATTCACTCACTAACACACACCCACACACTCACTCAGCCACATTCACTCACATTCACTCACTAACACAGACCCACACACTCACTCAGCCACATTCACTCACATTCACTCACTAACACACACCCACACACTCACTCAGCCACATTCACTCACATTCACTCACTAACACACACCCACACACTCACTCAGCCACATTCACTCGCATTCACTCACTAATACACACCCACTCACACTCACTCAGCCACATTCACTCACATTCACTCACTAGCACACACCCACTCACACTCACTCAGCCACATTCACTCACATTCACTCACTAACACATACCCAAACACTCACTCAGCCACAATCACTCACATTCACTCACTAACAAACTCCCACACACTCTCTGCCACATTCACTCACATTCACTCACTAACACACATCCACACACTCACCCAGCCTCATTCACTCAGATTCAAACACTAACACACACCCACACACTCACTCATCCACATTCACTCACATTCACTCACTAACACACTCTCTCACACACAAACTCAGCCACAGTCACTCACATTCACTCAGTAACACACAAACACACACTCACTCACCCACATTCACTCACATTCAAACACTAACACACACCCACACACTTACTCAGCCAATTCACGCACATTCACTCACTAACACAGACCCACACACTCAAACAGCCACAGTCACTCACATTAACTCACTAACACACACCCACACAATCACTCAGCCACATTCACTCACATTCACTCACTAACACACACCCACACACTCACTCAGCCACATTCACTCACATTCACTCACTAACACCGACACACACACTCACTCAGCCACATTCACTCACATTCAGTCACTTACACACTCCCACAAACTGACTCAGCAATATTCAATCACATTCACTCACTAACACAGGCCCAGTCACACTCACTCAGCCACATTCACTCACATTCACTCACTAACACACTCCCACACACTCACTCAGCCACATTCACTCACTAACACACACCCACACACTCACTCAGCCACATTCAATCACTAACACACACCCACACACTCACTCAGCCACATTCACTCACATTCACTCACTAACACACACCCACACACTCACTCAGCCACATTCACTCACATTCATGCACTAACACACACCCACACACTCACTCAGCCACATTCACTCACATTCACTCACTAACACACACCCACACACTCACTCAGCCACATTCACTCACATTCACTCACTAACAAACACCCACACCCTCACTCAGCCACATTCACTCACATTCACTCATTAACAAACACCCACACACTCACTCAGCCACATTCACTCACATTCACTCAATAACTCACACCCACAAAATCATCCAGCCACAATCACTCACATTCACTCACTAACACACACCCACTCACACTCACTCAGCCACATTCACACACATTCATTCACTAACAAACACCCACACACTCACTCAGCCACAATCACTCACATTCACTAACAAGACCCACTCACACTCATTCAGCCACATTCACACACATTAGTCACTAACACACACCCACGCACTCTCTCAGCCACATTCACTCACATTCACTCACTAACACACACCCACACACTCACTCAGCCACATTCACTCGCGTTCACTCACTAACACACACCCACTCACACTCACTCAGCCACATTCACTCACATTCACTCACTAGCACACACCCACTCACACTCACTCAGCCACATTCACTCATATTCACTCACTAACACATACCCAAACACTCACTCAGCCACAATCACTCACATTCACTCACTAACAAACTCCCACACACTCTCTGCCACATTCACTCACATTCACTCACTAACACACATCCACACACTCACACAGCCTCATTCACTCACATTCAAACACTAACACACACCCACACACTCACTCAGCCACATTCGCTCACATTCACTGACTAAAACACACCCACACACTCACTCAGCCACATTCACTCACATTCACTCACTAACACACTCTCTCACACACAAACTCAGCCACAGTCACTCACATTCACTCAGTAACACACAAACACACACTCACTCAGCAATATTCAATCACATTCACTCACTAACACACACCCACACACTCACTCAGCCACATTCACTCACATTCACTCACTAACAAACACCCACACTCACTCAGCCACATTCAATCACATTCAGTCACTAACACAGACCCACTCACACTCACTCAGCCACATTCACTCACATTCTCTCACTAACCCACAAACACTCACTCAGCTACATTCACTCACTAACACACACCCACTCACATTCACTCAGCCATATTCACTCACATAAGTAACTAACACACACCCACAGACGCACTCAGCCATATTTACTCACTAACACACACCCACACACTCACTCAGCCACATTCACTCACATTCACTCACTAACACAGACCCACTCACACTTACCCAGCCACATTCACTCACATTCACTCACTAACACACACCCACACACTCACTCAGCCACAGTCACTCACATTCACTCACTAACACACACCCACACACTCACTCAGCCACAGTCACTCACATTCACTCACTAACACACACCCACACACTCACTCAGCCACAGTCACTCACATTCACTCACTAACACACACCCACACACTCACTCAGCCACATTCACTCAAAATCACTCACGAACTCAAACCCACACACTCACTCAACCACATTCACTCACATTCACTCACTAACACACACCCACACACTCACTCAGCCACATTCACACACTTTCACTCACTAACACACACCCACACACTCACTCAGCCACATTCACTCTCATTCACTCACCAAAACAGACCCACTCACACTCACACAGCCACATTCACTCACATTCACTCACTAACACACACTCACACACTCACTCAGCCACATTCACTCACATTTACTCACTAACACACACCCACTCACACTCACTCAGCCACATTCACTCACATTCACTCACTAACACAGACCCACTCACACTCACTCAGCCACAATCACTCACATTCACTCACTAACACACACCCACACACTCACTCAGCAACATTCACTCACTAACACAGACCCACTCACAGTCACCCAGCCACATTCAATCACATTCACTCACTAACACACACTCACACACTCACTCAGCCACATTCACTCACATTCACTCACTAACACACACTCACATACTCACTCAGCCTCATTCACTCACATTCACTCACTAACACAGACCCACTCACATTCACTCAGCCACATTCAATCACATTCACTCACTGACACACACCCGCACACTCACTCAGCCACATTCAATCACATTCACTCACTAACACACACCCGCACACTCACTCAGCCACATTCACTCACATTCAATCACTAACACAGACCCACACAGACTCAATCAGCCAAATTCACTCACATTCACTCACTAACACACTCCCACACAGTCTCAGCCATATTCACTCACATTTACTCACTAACACACACCCAAACACTCACTCAGCCACATTCACTCACATTCACTCACTAACACACACCCACACACCACTCATCCACATTCACTCACATTCACTCACTAACACACTCCCACACACTCACTCAGCCACATTCACTCACTAACACAGACCCACTCACACTCACACAGCGTCATTCATTCACATTCACTCACTACCACACACCCACACACTCACTCAGCCACATTCACTCACATTCCCTCACTAACACACACCCACACACCCACTCAGCCACAGTCACTCACATTCCCTCACTAACACACACCCACACACTCACTCAGCCACATTCACTCACATTCATGCACTAACACACACCCACACACTCACTCAGCCACATTCACTCACATTCACTCACTAACACACACCCACACACTCACTCAGCCACATTCACTCACATTCACTCAATAACTCACACCCACAAAATCATCCAGCCACAATCACTCACATTCACTCACTAACACACACCCACTCACACTCACTCAGCCACATTCACACACATTCATTCACTAACAAACACCCACACACTCACTCAGCCACAATCACTCACATTCACTAACAAGACCCACTCACACTCATTCAGCCACATTCACACACATTAGTCACTAACACACACCCACACACTCTCTCAGCCACATTCACTCACATTCACTCACTAACACACACCCACACACTCACTCAGCCACATTCACTCGCGTTCACTCACTAACACACACCCACTCACACTCACTCAGCCACATTCACTCACATTCACTCACTAGCACACACCCACTCACACTCACTCAGCCACATTCACTCATATTCACTCACTAACACATACCCAAACACTCACTCAGCCACAATCACTCACATTCACTCACTAACAAACTCCCACACACTCTCTGCCACATTCACTCACATTCACTCACTAACACACATCCACACACTCACACAGCCTCATTCACTCACTTCAAACACTAACACACACCCACACACTCACTCAGCCACATTCGCTCACATTCACTGACTAAAACACACCCACACACTCACTCAGCCACATTCACTCACATTCACTCACTAACACACTCTCTCACACACAAACTCAGCCACAGTCACTCACATTCACTCAGTAACACACAAACACACACTCACTCAGCAATATTCAATCACATTCACTCACTAACACACACCCACACACTCACTCAACCACATTCACTCACATTCACTCACTAACACACTCCCACAAACTGACTCAGCAATATTCAATCACATTCACTCACTAACACACACCCACACACTCACTCAGCAACATTCACTCACTAACACACTCCCACAAACTGACTCAGCACTATTCAATCACATTCACTCACTAACACACACCCACACACTCACTCAACCACTTTCACTCACATTCACTCACTAACACACTCCCACAAACTGACTCAGCACTATTCAATCACATTCACTCACTAACACAGCCCCAGTCACACTCACTCAGCCACATTCACTCACATTCAATCACTAACACACACCCACATACTCACTCAGCCACATTCACTCACATTCACTCACTAACACACACCCACACACTCACTCAGCCACATTCACTCACATTCACTCACTAACAAACACCCACACTCACTCAGCCACATTCAATCACATTCAGTCACTAACACAGACCCACTCACACTCACTCAGCCACATTCACTCACATTCTCTCACTAACCCACACACACTCACTCAGCTACATTCACTCACTAACACACACCCACTCACATTCACTCAGCCATATTCACTCACATAAGTAACTAACACACACCCACAGACGCACTCAGCCATATTTACTCACTAACACACACCCACACACTCACTCAGCCACATTCACTCACATTCACTCACTAACACAGACCCACTCACACTTACCCAGCCACATTCACTCACATTCACTCACTAACACACACCCACACACTCACTCAGCCACAGTCACTCACATTCACTCACTAACACGCACCCACACACTCACTCAGCCACAGTCACTCACATTCACTCACTAACACACACCCACACACTCACTCAGCCACAGTCACTCACATTCACTCACTAACACACACCCACACACTCACTCAGCCACATTCACTCAAAATCACTCACGAACTCAAACCCACACACTCACTCAACCACATTCACTCACATTCACTCACTAACACACACCCACACACTCACTCAGCCACATTCACTCACTTTCACTCACTAACACACACCCACACACTCACTCAGCCACATTCACTCTCATTCACTCACCAAAACAGACCCACTCACACTCACACAGCCACATTCACTCACATTCACTCACTAACACACACTCACACACTCACTCAGCCACATTCACTCACATTTACTCACTAACACACACCCACTCACACTCACTCAGCCACATTCACTCACATTCACTCACTAACACAGACCCACTCACACTCACTCAGCCACAATCACTCACATTCACTCACTAACACACACCCACACACTCACTCAGCAACATTCACTCACTAACACAGACCCACTCACAGTCACCCAGCCACATTCAATCACATTCACTCACTAACACACACTCACACACTCACTCAGCCACATTCACTCACATTCACTCACTAACACACACTCACATACTCACTCAGCCACATTCACTCACATTCACTCACTAACACAGACCCACTCACATTCACTCAGCCACATTCAATCACATTCACTCACTGACACACACCCGCACACTCACTCAGCCACATTCAATCACATTCACTCACTAACACACACCCGCACACTCACTCAGCCACATTCACTCACATTCAATCACTAACACAGACCCACACAGACTCAATCAGCCAAATTCACTCACATTCACTCACTAACACACTCCCACACAGTCTCAGCCATATTCACTCACATTTACTCACTAACACACACCCACACACTCACTCAGCCACATTCACTCACATTCACTCACTAACACCGACCCACACACCACTCATCCACATTCACTCACATTCACTCACTAACACACTCCCACACACTCACTCAGCCACATTCACTCACTAACACAGACCCACTCACACTCACACAGCCTCATTCATTCACATTCACTCACTACCACACACCCACACACTCACTCAGCCACATTCACTCACATTCCCTCACTAACACACACCCACACACCCACTCAGCCACAGTCACTCACATTCCCTCACTAACACACACCCACACACTCACTCAGCCACATTCACTCACATTCACTCACTAACACACACCCACACACTCACTCAGCCACATTCACTCACATTCACTCACTAACACGCACCCACACACTCACTCAGCCACATTCACTCACATTCACTCACTAACACACACCCACACACTCACTCAGCCACATTCACTCACCTTCACTCACTAACACATACCCACTCACACTCACTCAGCCACATTTACTCGCATTCAGTCACTAACACAGACCCACTCACACTCACTCAGACACATTCACTCACATTCATTCATTAACACACACCCACACTCTCACTCAGCCACATTCACTCACATTCACTCACTAACACACACCCACACTCTCACTCAGTCCCATTCACTCACATTCACTCACACACAGACTCACTCACACGGACTCACCCACCGTGACTCAATCACTCACCACCTGGGCTTGGGAGGTTTGGACATTTTATCTCAGGAGGAACCAATCAGGAGGTAGTGGGTTGGGGCCCATGCCCTGGGGTTGGACACGCCTGTGTTAAACCTAGACACCGTCTGCTCTCCCAGGTAGACATAAAAGGCATCATGGTACCGAGCGATCATGAGTAGGAGATAGCGCTGTATAGCACTGACTCTTCAACCTGTGCTCTCTTCCAGTATGACTCACCTCCTGGTAGTACAAGCGCAGTGAAATGATTCTTCTGTAACTATGTAAAGCACACTGTACACACTGGCACCATTTGCCTAGTCTAAAACGGTCCACAAACACCAAAAAGATACCTTAACTGCTCCACTCTCCACTCCGACCCCCACAACGATTGCTTCCCTTTAATCCCCAATTCATTGCCGAGGACCATTTCCGTGGATCCCTGGCAGCGGCATGACAATGCTGGGGACAGTGTAGACGGGGCTTTGCGCTATATGTAACCTCTGGCTCTCCCTGTCCTGGGAGTGTTTGATGCGGACAGTGTGGAGGGAGCTTTACTCTGTATCTAACCCCGTGCTGTAGCTGTCCTGGGAGTGTTTGATGGGGACAGTGTAGAGGGAGCTTTACTCTGTATCTAACCCCGTGCTGTACCTGTCCTGGGAGTGTTTGATGGGGACAGTGTAGAGGGAGCTTTACTCTGTATCTAACCCCGTGCTGTACCTGTCCTGGGAATGTTTGATGGGGACAGTGTAGAGGGAGATTTACTCTGTATCTAACCCCGTGCTGTACCTGTCCTGGGAGTGTTTGATGGGGACAGTGTAGAGGGAGATTTACTCTGTATCTAACCCCGTGCTGTACCTGTCCTGGGAGTGTTTGACGGGGACAGTGTAGAGGGAGCTTTACTCTATATCTAACCCCGTGCTGTTCCTGTCCTGGGAGTCTTTGATGAGAAGGATGTAGAGGAAGCTTTATCCTGTATCTAATCCCGTGCTGTACCTGTCCTGGGAGTGTTTGATGGGGTCAGTGTAGAAGGAGCTTTACTCTGTATCTAACCCTGTGCTGTACCTGCCCTGGAAGCGTTTGATGGGGACAGTGTAGAGGGAGATTTACTCTGTATCTAACCCCGTGCTGTACCTGCCCTGGAAGCGTTTGATGGGGACAGTGTAGAGGGAGCTTTACTCTGTATCTAACCCCGTGCAGTACCTGTCCTGGGAGTGTTTGATGGGGACAGTGTAGAGGAAGCTTTACTCTGTACCTAACCCCGTGCTGTCCCTGTCCTGGGATTGTTTGATGGGGTCAGTGTAGAGGAAGCTTTACTCTGTATCTAACCCCGTGCTGTACCTGTCCTGGGATTGTTTGATGGGGACAGTGTAGAGGGAGCTTTACTCTGCATCTAACTCCGTGCTGTACCTGACCCGGGAGTGTTTCATGGGGACGGTGTAGAGGGAGCTTTACTCTGTATCTAACCCCGTGCTGTACCTGTCCTGGGATTGTTTGAAGGGCACAGTGTAGAGGGAGATTTACCCTGTATCTAACCCCGTGCTGTACCTGTCCTGGGATTGTTTGAAGGGCACAGTGTAGAGGGAGCTTTACTCTGTATCTAATCCCGTGCTGTACCTGTCCTGGGAGTGTTTGATGGGGACAGTGTAGAGGGAGATTTACTCTGTATCTAACCCCGTGCTGTACCTGTCCTGGGGGTGTTTGATGGGGACAGTGTAGAGGGAGATTTACTCTGTATCTAACCCCGTGCTGTACCTGTCCTGGGAGTGTTTGATGGGGACAGTGTAGAGGGAGATTTACTCTGTATCTAACCCCGTGCTGTACCTGTCCTGGGAGTGTTTGAAGGGCACAGTGTAGAGGGAGCTTTATTCTATGTCTAATCCCGTGCTGTACCTGTCCTGAGAGTGTTTGATGGAGACAGTGTAGAGGGAGCTTTATTCTATGTCTAATCCCGTGCTGTAGCTGTCCTGGGAGTGTTTGATGGGGACACTGGATGCCTGATGTAAGGAGATGTTTCACGGTTCAGCAGGTATGTCCCTCACTTCGGTAAGCGCACCGTCTGCTGTCATTGGTCATTTCAAACCTTTGGTAATGTTCGTGATAAGAGACTGGAGCAATGATTTGAACATATGTGGTTCAGAAATTTCTTCACAACTGCAGGCTGTTTGTCTTTTAAAATAATATCCTGATAGTGAACAGCTGATGACATTTTATAGCCTCAAGTTATCAGGAAATATAAAATTCAGACAAAAGATTGGAATGTGTGGATCCGAGCAAATGCTTTGTTCGTTATGTCCCAAAATATCAAACTGGGAATGTTTCTACAATGTTCTCTATCCAGCCATGCTGGGCCAAGATACCTTGCTGTCGCACATGGATGATCCGTGTGGTATCTCAATCAGGTTTGCTAATCTGTATATCTGTGTTTACTCAGACGAGACTTCATATCACTGACTGTGCTATATGGACACGTGCATATCGAGCGTTTTGGATATCTTATCGCATTTGTGCTATTTGAATACAAAACATGGGTGCCTCTGCATTTCTTACATCTGCCATACCACTGCTTAACTTCCTGCCCATTATCAGCTCATCTACAATGTAGCAATTCTCTATTCTGTAAATCGATTATTCGCCCACTTTTGGGGTATCACATTGAATATTCTTGCTTTTAATCGCATTGAGAAGTGAGAGTATGGTAAACCTTGACATTAGAGATAGTGGGGATGTCAGGAAGCACTTATTCACACAAAATATTGTAGAAATCTGAAACTCTCTCCCCTGACAACTATTGAGGCTGGGGTTCGATTATAAATTTGAATACTGAGATCAGTAAGTTTTTTTGTTAGTTAATATTATTAAGTGTTATTGAACCAAGGCAGGCGGCTGGAGTTAGAATGAAGATCAGGCATGATTCAGTTGAATGGTGGAACAGGGTGGAGGGGCTGAAAGGCCTCCTCCTGTTGTTATATCCAGGCTTCTACCAAGCAGAGGGCCTGTACCACTCAAGCCTGTATGTATTATCTCCCTTTTCACTCATTTTCATGAAACGGGATGCAGCTAATGAACTTGAGAAGGTGGCACCAAGTGAGCTACAGGTGGACGAGAGGGGACGAGCAGGCACTTGGCTGCATGGCTGATCCCCTCTCCCACCCAGAGCAGGTCAGTAACATTGGGCAGTTGTCATGGTGCCATTTCTATCCAGTGTGAAAATGGATGAAAAGTGTTGGCTGTTCTGGATAATCCATTTGTCACCTGTGCGACCAGCTGATTTACTGAGGCTGCAGATCCTACACTATTCTGGAGGGAGACGAGAGGCTGAGACAAGGTCATGGTAACCTCGACTGCACCTGGCAGTAATGCCCCTAGGTTGCATGTTGGCTGCAAATATCCCTGCAACAGATGGCATTGCTCTTCAATTGCCTCTGTGTTAACTCACAGCCTACAGGGGAATTGCCCATAGCCCAGTTGGTGGCACAATGATGGCTGTGGGCAGTCTGGTGCTGGTGCCAGCCGATCTCCCTGGTATGACTTTTATCATTTTGCAGCACTATGTAGCATTGCATTTGAGGTACTTTATAAGTTACGCCAATCATGAATTTTATATTAATTTGCCAACTGGCATGGCACTTTGTAGTTTGCACTTTGAGGCCTTGCCATTCCCAAGTGTACCTTGTGGGCCCTGCTTCTTTAGCAATCTTTCTGCTCTGCTGAAATGCTTCAGTTATAGGTGACAGTATTCAGCAGCACGTCAATAATCCTAACATGTTTGGTTACAAAAACCATCCAAAAATCCCAGGAAAATCCTCAGCACAGAAAGGCACTGAGATATACAAAAATCCAAAAAGTCCCCATTGAAGTCACTGCCTCATTAACAGTTCTTTGGTACACAGAGGCTCCCTTAAACTTTTACACATAGCACCCATCGTAAATCATTTGATGAATAATTCAAATGTTATTTTATTTTTTCTTCCTTCTCGACCTGTCTGCAGCCTTTGACACAGTTTGACCACACCATCCTCCTCCAACACCTCTCCACTGTCGTCCAGCTGGGTGGGACCTGCTCTCACCTGGTTCCATTCTAATCGATCTAATCGGAGCCAGAGAATCACTGGAAATGGCTTCTCTTCCTGCTCCTGCACCGTTACCTCTGGAGTCCCCCAAGGATCTATCCTTGGCCCCCTCCTATTTCTCATCTACATGCTGCTCCTCAGTGACACCATCTGAAAGCACAGTGTTAGTTTTCACATGTACACTGATGACACCCAGCTCTACCTCACCCCCACCTCTCTCGACTCCTCCACTGCTGCTAAGTTATCAGACTGTTTATCCGACATCCAGTACTGGATGAACAGAGATTTCCTCCAATTAAATATTGGGAAATATGAAGCTAGTCTGTTAGGCCCCTGTTCCAAATTCTGTTCCCTGGATACTGACTCCATCCCTGGCAACAGTGTGGTGCTGAACCTGACTGTTCACAACCTCAGTGTTACATTTGATGCTGAGCTGAGCTTCTGACCACATATCCCAGTCATCACTAAGACACCTCTGCAGCATCGCCCAAATTCACCCTGTCTCAGCTCATCTGCTGCTGAAACCCTTGCCCATGCTTTGTTGCCCCTAGACTCGACTGCACCAAAGAACTCCTACATGATCTCCCACATCTACTGATCTCCCCAGCTAGGAAAAGGTCCAGTTTTCTCTCGAAGTTATATCAATTTGTGACTTATAGTCAATTGTTGCATTTTAAAGATGATTTGAGCATGTTGGACTGGCCTTAGAGGCCAACTAAAACACCCCCACAGCACAAATTGAATTGAAATCCGGCAAGATTGACCCCTAGTTAGATTTCAGGCCTTTTCATGCAAGCTCCATGTCAGTGGACTTAATCCCATTAGTTGGATAAAGGGACTTCTCTCTCTGTGAATAAGGTAAGGCCTGTTAAGCATTTTAAATGGATTGAACGCCCTTTTGAATCTTATTTACTTCACTCCCCCAAAATGCCTCAGTTAGCGAAAACACTGTTTGGCATTCAACTGGAGCCACCTAGGATGCCAGGTTCAATCTCGAATCCGGTTTCTAGGCTGGCAGAGTTGACCCCAGTGACCTAGGGACTGGCAAGAAAAATCTGTCAGTGGCTCGACCTGAATCTAGTCAATGGCCAGTGCAACTTGCACCCTTAACACCTTTAGCATAGTAAACGGTCCAAGGTAATTCTCAGAGTGAAGATGGGAGATTTTGAGGCAGGTTTTGAAAGTGGGAAGAGGGATAGCAAAAGGGGAGAGGTTTAGGGAGAAAATATAGACCCAGGTGACTGGATGGGGGCTGTGCCAATGTTGTTGGAATAGAGGGAGCAGGAAAGCAGAGTAGGCCAGAATTAGGTAATCAGAAGGCATGTGCTCATTGCTGAGGTAAGGAGGGAGGGGCCATGCAGGAGTTTGTAAATGAGGGCGAGAGCTTTGTGAGGTTTTGCAATGTTTCAAGAGTCAAGATGAGCAAAGGGTGCAACATAGTGAGACTGGATCTGGGTGGAGGAATTCTGAAACAGTTGAAGTTATGTAGGTGGAGCCCGGGACACTGGTATGAAACTACTGGAGAAAGCAAGTATAGAGATGACAAAGACATGAGTATTTCAGACGAGGTGCAGGGAGGTGAGACAATGGGAGAGGATAATGTTGCAGAGGTGGGAATAAATTTGAATGATTTGAGATAGGACATAGTGTTGGGGTTGAACATTGGTAATGTCATAGCACAGTTCACAAAACCTCACTAGCAGATTCAACCTTAGATAAAAAGAACTGGAGCACTCAGGTAAGACTTTATAGTTCATATCGAAGAAGACTATGTACATCCATTGAACATAAATGTTCTTAATGGATTCAAAGTATAAATGTGCCCCAAACAATTCACTTCCAAGCCACATTGGAGTTAGACCAATGTCTTGCATGCAGCAGGAGGAACCAAATGCAGATGATTGTCAGGTAAGGAAAGTCCAGTTCCCTTTCTGCTGATCACCATTCAGTGACGTGTGTGTGTTTATATGAGTAAGCATATCTTTTTTCCTTTATTCTTTCATGGGATGTGGGAGTCACTGGCAAGGTCAGCATTTGTTGCCCATCCCTAATTGTCCCTGAACTGAGTGGCTTGCTAGGTCATTTCAGAGGGCAGTTAAGAGTCAACCATATTGCTGTGGGTCTGTAGGCACATGTAGGCCTGACCACTAAGATGGCAGATTTCCTTCCCTAAAGGGCATTAGTGAATCCGATGGGTTCTTATTCATGGTCACCATGGTCTAGCTTACAATTCCACGTTTTATTAATTGAATTTAAATACCACCAGCTGCCATAGTGGGATTCGAACGTGTGCCCCTAGAGGATTAGCCTGGGTCCGTGTATGTGCATGTGTGTGTACACCTGAGTGTGTAATTTTGAAGTGTGTGCGTGTGTGTGGTCGGGTGATAATGTTGTCCTCAATGTGATGGTGATTCTCTCTAAATCTTGTTGTTCAGGGTCAATCATGAAGAAAGGTCACTGGGGCAAAACATTAGAAGGTATTTGCATCTGTTGAACCATATTCATCACGCACAGAGGGAAAGGAGACACAATTAGAGTGAACACTGGCAGAAGAGGCAATAGGCTCAATCAAGAGCTGGCGTCAGTGGTGGTTCAGTGGGTAACACTCTCATCTATGAGGCAGAAGGGTTTGGGTTCAAGTGCCACTCCAGGAGCTAAGTGTGAAAATCTAGGCTGACACTCCAGCACAGTACTGAGGGAATGCCGCACTGCTGGAGATGCCATCATTTGACTGAAATGTTCTGACTGTCTCAGGTTGATATAAAAGATCCCACAGCATGATTGTGAAGGGGAGTTCTCCCTGTTGTCCTAGTCACTACTTATCTCAATCAGCTTCACAAAAACAGATTATCTGGTCATTATCACACCGCTGTTTGTGGGAGCTTGCTGTGCACTAATTACCTATCATGTTTCCTACATTACAGTAGTGACTACACTTCAAAAGTACTTCATTGACTGTAAAGTGCTTTGAGACATCTGGTGGTCATGAAAGGTGCTATATAAATGCAAGCTTTTCTTTCCTTTAATTATTAATATAATTAATGTATCACCTTCAAACTTGCTAACACTCCCAGCAGGAGCATTTACTAGACAGATGATAACTACAACACATAATGTTGTGATAACAGCACTGTGAATTTTGTCATTATGTTATGCGTTTCCATAACAACTAAATTCTGAGGGCAACGGCTTCCTTTAAAAATACTGCAGAGTGGTCAAAGCACTGAACAATTACAGATCATGAAGACCCCTAGGTTCAGTATCTAGTCTGAGCTGAGTAAATTGATCTCAACTGTCCTGCCAATTGGCTTTGCCACCTCTGGGCTAGAAAGAGCAGCATATCAGCCAGTGGCTTGCACTACAAGGTACTTATGCGTGGACATGAGGTGAAGTGAGAGTTGGTTTAGCAACGATGCCCTCCATGATAAAATGAGAACATTAAAACATAAGAAGCTGGAGTAGGCCATTCGGCCCTGTGAGCCTGCTCCACCATTCAACAAGTTCATGGTTGATCTTCTATCTCAGCTCCGCTTTCCCACCCTAACCCCATGTCCCTTGATTCCCTTATATGTCAACATCTGTCTTGAATATACTCACTGACTAATTCACAACCCTTCCAACGATACACAAACGTGGGAAGACATTTCTCCTCATCTCAGTCCTAAATGATGGGCCCCTGATTTAGAAATTGTGTACCCTAGTTTTGACTCCCTAGCCAGTAGAAACTGCCTCTCAATGCCGGCCATGCCAACCCCACTAAGAACATTGCGGCCTGGATCTTATGTTCGTTGGGTGCGCGTGATGGGTGGACCCAGAAGTGGACGCGAGATGGGCTTCCACCTGCGATTGGCCCCCGAACTCAATTTCATGCTGGCTGGCCAATCAACTGAGAAAGCCTCAGTGCTGTCAGCAGTGGGGGTGGGAGGGGAAGAGGGCGGGCACCGACATAAGTGAGGGTGCGGGTGGGTGCTTCGAGCATTCTAGCAAGCTCCCTGAAGGCAGGCAGCTGCTGCAGAGCTGCCTCAGGGAGCTGCAGACCTGGGCAGGTTAGATGACAAGAAAAAAAACGCACCAGACTGTGTCAATGCAGCATATTCAAGCACCTGACAGCAAAACTCAAAATATTTCATCCCGCCCTGAATTGAGGCTTCAGTGAAAATATAAAGGCCGCCTGGCCGATCGGCCTGTCCACCAACTGTAAAAGCAGATGGGCCACGTAAAACCGATTTCAATTGTTCCCTTAATAGGTTTAATTGTCCGCTTAATTGCCCACTTCTGACTGCCGCATGTGCCCGCCGAGCGAAATATTGCGCGATGCCATCGAGCACACACACCCAACATCTTCTCACGCGCTGTCGGGTCGGGCATGTGCCCACATACCCAGCGTAAAATTCTGGCCATGTTTCCACGAGATCACCTCTCATTCTTCTCAGTGTTTGTGCTCGTTGGCTGAGCTTCGACAAGATGTATGGGCTGTTTAATGAGGTATCTTAGCTGCTCCCAATCTCCATGGAGCCACATATCCCACCAAATGTTCGCACTGCCTGAAGAGGAAGTGGGAAGGTTCAGAGGAGCTGGACAACCCCAAAAAATTGATGAGGGAAATCTCTTAACTTGTCCTTGAATTTTTCATGTCTGCTCTTGACATTACCACGATGTTATGTCATGTGACAGGAAGGCATGCGATAACAAAACTGTGGTGACAGCTATTCACGTTAATAAGACATTACACAGCAAGAATCAAGTGCAGTATGAGAAAATTCTTGATATGTATTAAGTGGACAGTTGTGTGCATAAATTATGATCGCGTATGGAAATTCCCTGAACATTATTAAGATGATTTTTTCTCGTAAAAATGTTGCAGTTATGTCAATAAACAATCAAATACATAGCAGTGACTGCTTTGTGGTATTATACTGAGGCAGTGGAACTCCCCTCCAAAGGCATAGTTCTAAGCGTAAGAATTTAAAATGTTATCTTGGAACCTCAATTATCTTTACTCTCGCTGTCCACACCCCCACCATCCTCACTCCGATATATCTCATTTTGTAAATCAATTCTAACTTGAAAAATGATGTGATCTTTTGATTTCTTTGAAACTCCCTGACCATCATCTCCCCGATCTTTCCTGAGAATTCCCATTCATGTTGAGGTACAATTCCGGGTTTTCCACCAGCTCTATAGTACCTTCCTAAAGTTATCATTCTTCATATGTGAGAATAGAGTGTCAGTGATGATGATGAGACTCATTAAGGGGTGATGGTGTAGTGGTATTGTCACTGGACTAGTAATCCAGAGACCCTGGGTAATGCTCTGTGGGACCTGAGTTCAAATCCTGCCATGGCAGATGGTGGAATTTGAATTTGATAAAAAATCTGGAATTAAAAAGTCTAATGAGGATCATAAAATGACTGTTGCAAAAATCTATCTGGTTCACTAATGCCCTTTAGGGAAGGAAATCTACTGTCCTGATCAACATATGATCCCAGACCTACAGCAATGTGGTTGACTCTTAGTTGACCTCTAAACAAGGGCAATAAATGCTGACCTAGCCACCCACATCCAATGAATAAAATAAAAGAGCAGATGAGGTGGATTAAGGACAGTTCAGATCCTATGCTCATTTCCTCCCCCCACCTTTGGGATAATGATGGGAAGTGAGAACCCTGGCTGGCTGGTTTTCCCTTTGCAAGCCTTCAGACCCCCTACACAATTCCAACCCCCTTATGGCTGATCCAGGTGAGGTCTTCTTCAGCTCTTGGCCTAAAGGCAGGCCTAACCCACACCACAGATATCAAGGAGGCAGGTCCTAAATCCATTCCAGCTGGAATGGGGATTGAACCCCATGCTGTTGGCACCAATCTGATCCATACTGACCAACCGGCCCCCCAAGGACTCTGGGTTGCTGCGGCATTTTTACATGCACACTGTAGTCCGGAGCTATGGGCAGTGATAGTAGAGGCTCCAATTTCTTTCCATCACATGGCTGACTAGGAATCTCTCCCACTCTTAGCACCTGCCATTGGCGTGTGCGTTGGAAGGGATTTGCAGGTTGATAACTCAACTTGCTTGGCAGCATTATGGATGCATCTTTCATGGTCAGCAAGTCCTGGAGTGGAACTTGAACCTGGATCGTCTGGCAGGGATTCTCCCCATCCAGTATAAGGTAAAATCAGATATTTGGGACTCTCTTGCTCTATGTGGCTTCAGTCCTGCACTAGGCAGGGTATTTTCCAAACAGACCCTTCAAGGAAGCTCTCCCAGGTGCCCTTTCTTATGTGTCTGTGATGTATTTTGAAACTTTCAACAGCAAACACACCAAATTAACAATAATCTATGTAGCGCCTTTAACATAAGTACATGAGAAATAGGAGCAGGAGTAGGTCATATGGCCCCTTGAGCCTGCTCCGCCATTCAGTATGATTTTGGCTATTCTTCTATCTCAGATACACCTTCCCACGCCATCCCCATACCCTTTGATTCCTTCAGTGCCCAAAGATCTATCAATCTCAGTCTCAAATGTACTCATCGTGGGAAATCGTCCCAAGGTGCTTCACAGAGGTGCACTAAAAAAATCAATGCCAAGCCAAAGAAGGAGCTAATTGGAAGAATGACAGAAAGCTGCTTCAGAGGTGGGTTTTTACAGTGGGTCTTAAAGGAGGAGAGAGGTGTAGGCCAGGAATTTCAGAGTGGCGAGCTGAGGTGGCTGAAGGAACAGCTGCCAAAAAAGGTGACAATGGGAGGGAAAGACGGAGTCAGAGGAAGGGAAAACTCAGTGGACGGAGGCTTTGTAGGTGGAGTTGGATATTGGAAAGATGTGTTGCCTGGGCTGGAGAATTTTAGTTATGAGGAAAGGTTGGATAGGCTGGGGTTGGTTTCTTTGCAACAGAGGAGGCTGAGGGGGGATCTAATTGAAGTGTATAAAATATCAGGGGTCTAGATAGAGTGGATAGGAAGACTATTCCCCTTGGTTGAGGTGTCCGTAACCAGGAGGCATAGATTTAGAATGAGAGATAGGAGGTTTAGAGGGGATTCAAGGGGAAATATTTTCACCCAGAGAGTGGTGGGGATCTAAATCTCTCAGCCTGAAAGGGTGGTAGAGACAGAAAACCTCATCACATTTAAAAAGTGCTCGAGTAGGCACTTGAAGAGCCATAACCTACTAGGCAAAGGACCAAGAACTGGGAAGTGGGAATAGGCTGGATGGGCTACCGGTCAGCCAACATGGACACAATGGACCAAATGGCCTCCTTCCATGCTACAACTATGTTTCTATGTTTCAGAGAGAGCGAGAGGGCTGAGGCTATGGCAAGATACAAACCTGAAGATGAAAATTTTACATTTGAACTGTTAGGGGGACACTTTCTGGGAGAAGATAAATGAGTGCCAGAATTCAGTAGACATACATGTAAGGTCAGTTAAAAATGGCTAAAAGTAACTGGAGGCATTATGCACTGTGCTACTGACAGCGCAACACACAGTCTAGTAACTTGCTGCATGACATTGTCTACCAACCAGTGCCACAAAAATACAGTAAGATCACATAGGCTAAGATCACACGGTGTCATTTTATTAACAACAATGACTCTCATCTTAAACTTGAGGAACAGCACCTTTTCTTTCTCTTAGGAACTTTATTACACCTGAACTCAACTTTGAGTTCGACAATTTAACTTTGTAGCCTCCACTCCCATTTTTCAAGACAGCAAGTGCTGGTAATGATTCTGCTTATTGCATTTTCACCACCTCTTGATACATCCTTTATTCCATTACTTGTCCTGTTTATCTGGCACCATCATCCTTTTTTGTTGTTTAATCTCCCCTGCCTCTCACCCAATCACAGACCTTCCCTCTTGTCCTATTGCCCTCCCCACTTCCCTGCCTCTGTACTTGCTTGAAACCTATTACATCTTGAGCTTCTGCAATTCTGATGGAAGGTCATTGGCCTGAAACGTTAACTCTGTTTTTCTCTCTCCACAGACGCAGCCTGACCTGCTGAGTATTTCCAACATTTCCTCTTATTTGTTTGATTTCTTCTAATATCCTGGCCAGCGGCACCAAAATAGACTTGCTAGTCAGTCGTCTCGTCACTGTGGGCAAAACGGCTGCCAGGTTCGTCGCCATAGCAACAATCAACTGCTCTGTGGTAGAAATGCTTTGTATGTGTAGCACTTCAGGATGTTTCTGAGAGATGATGGGTAGGGGTATAAAAACACCAGCGTAAGATTTACTTCAGTACATCATATGTTTTTGTTGGCAAAAATGCAGATCAAATTACCAGACCTTGTTCCGCGAATACGGTGCCCCTTTAATTGTTCACTTCCGGACTCGATGTAGGACAGGCTGTACTCACTGTAGCATTTTGACTCTATTGTTCCATTCTGGGAGCTCTTCAGGGAGTCGGGAGGCCCCTGCAAAAATAAAATCACGAGCAATTCACTTTCCAAGCCATGAGCATTCCAGCGAGTTCCTGTTTTCTTTCCTGTGGGATTCTGTGAAGTTTCTTAAAAGGCGTTCCCATCCGATGGGAGTTCCTGTGCTGGTGTGATATACAGGCAATGGAAGTTACCCACTGAGCAGTGTCATTTGCTTGGGAATGTCAGCTATGGTGAGTTGAGTCAAATGAGCATCAATAAATTACTGAACTTCTTTAGAACATGCACATCTAGGATATATATATATGTATAGTTTAATGACAACATCATGTGTAAATAGGGAAAATCTCCATATGTTAGCAAAGACCATCCTTTCTCTCTGGAGACCACTAAAGTACAACTGCATCTGAATCCAAACTGCACAAATGGTGCCAAAATGATTTTTCTGACTATCTTCATTCTGGCACGATCCACACACTGCTTTGAAGTTCCCCCTTTAGATTCTGGCACTCACTTCCAGTAAAGAATTACATTATTGAGTAGCTTTGGGGACCAGAGAGGATTTGATTTAAAGCCTGCTTGGTTGCAACATATTTAAAAATAAATCTCCCAGGGCAGGTACAGCAGACGTTAGATAGAAAGTCCCACAAAAATACATTCCATTAAAAAACAAAAGCTCAGCAAGAAAGACCCACCGTGGCTCACTCAGGAAGTTAAGGATAGTATTAAAGTAAAAGAAAAGGCTTATAATGCTGCAAAGAATAGTAAGTAGAAAGTCTAAGGTTGGAGAGTGTTTTAGAAAACATCAAAGGTCCACTAAAATATTGATAAAAAGGGGAAAAAAACAGAATATGAGAGCAAACTAGTTAGGAATATAAAAAACAAGCACTTTTACAAGTATATAAAAAGGAGGAGAGTAGCTAAAGTAAATGCTGGTCCTTTAGAATCAGAGACAGGAGAAATTATCATGGGGAATGAGGAAACGGCAGAGGCAATGGACAAATATTCTGTGTCTCATTTCATAGTAGAAGACACATGTTGCATGTCAGAAATAGACAGTAACCTAGGGACTAATAAGAGCGAGGAAATGAAGGTAATAATATCAGCAGAGAAAAAGTAATGGAGCAACCTGAGGAATTAAACCTGACAAGCCCTCTGAACTTAATAGGCTACATTCTGGGGTCTTAGAAGAGATAGCTGCAGAGATAGTGGATGTGCTAACTATGATTTTTCCAAAATTCCCTAGATTCTGCAATGGGTCCAGCAGGTTGGAAGTTAGCAAATGCTACTCAAGAAAGAAGGGAAAGTGAAAACAGGGAACTATAGGCCAGTTAGCTGTGATGAAACTAGAGTTCAAGTGTCTAGTAACCTGTTATGGACTTGTTAGGGATCCATTAAGATAACATGTACAGATTTGCACTTCAACTGAAGTTATACCAGTCAGCATTGTTAACTCCAGGTGAGGCCCATCATTCCTGCTGATATCACACACCCAGTCTTTAGTTTCTTGGTAATGTAGTGTTTGGAATCAGACTGCAGAGTGGTTTGGGAACAGTGGACATAGGTGGTTTCTGACCATGTGAATAGGAGGAGTAGGCACATTGCAGGCAAGCACAGGGGATCAAAGAAGAGGAACAGGAGTGGGGCAGGACTGAGGCCGTGTTGCACTGTTGGAGGGTCAGTGCTGAGGGAGCGCTGCTCTGTCGGAGGGTCAGTGCTGAGGGAGCGCTGCACTGTCGGAGAGTCAGTGCTGAGGGAGCACTGCACTGTGGGGGAGGGTCAGTGCTGAGGTAGCACTACACTGTCAGAGGGTCAGTACTGAGGGAGAGCTGCACTGTTGGAGAGTCAGTACTGAGGGAGCACTGCACTATCGAGTGTCAGTAATGGGCAAGTGCTGGACTGTCGGAGGGTCAATACTGAGGGCGTGCTGCACTATCGGGAAGTCAGTACTGAGGGAGCATTGCACAGTCAGACAGTCAGTAGTGAGGGAGTGCTACACTGTCAGAGGGTCATTACTGAGGGAGCGCCGCACTGTTGGAGGGTCAGTACTGAAGGAGAGTCGCAATTTCGAAGGGTTGAGGGAGTGCCACACTGTTGGACGGTCAGTACTGAGTGAGCGCCGCACTGTCAGAGGGTCAGTACTGAGGGAGCGCCGCACTGTTGGATGGTCAGTACTGAGTGAGCGCTGCACTGTTGGAGAGTCAGTACTGAGGGAGCGCTGCAGTGTCAGAGGGTCAGTATTGAGTGAGTGCCGCACTGTTGGAGGGTAAGTACTGAAGGAGAGTCGCAATTTCAAAGGGTCAGTACTGAAGGAGTGCCGCACTGTTGGACGGTCAGTACTGAGTGAGCGCCGCACTATCAGAGGGTCAGTATTGAGTGAGCGCCGCACTGTCAGAGGGTCAGTACTGAGGGAGTGCTGCACTGTCAGAGAGTCAGTATTGAGTGAGTGCTGCACTGTTGAATGTCAGTACTGAGGTAGTATTGTCCTGAGGAGAGATTTTATACAATGGGCTTATGTCCTCTGGAGTTTAGGCGAATGAATGGTGATGTCATTGAAACCTATAAGATTCTGAGAGGGTTTGGCTGGGTAGATGCTGAGAGAATATTTCCCCTGAGTGGACAGTCTACAACTAGGGGACATAGTCTGAAATATCCTGCCCCTCCTCATCATTCCCCACCATTCCTGGCCCATTCCCCCCATTCCTGTAAGTACTCATTCTGTGATTCCTCTTTTTCTTCACCAAATAAATTCAACATGGTGTGCTGCTCTGTGTTTTGTGCTGGTGACAATGGAGCTCTGATACCGAGTGTCCTTCAGCTTTCTCTGCTCTACCCTTTTTTTATTCATTCGTGGGCTGTGGGTGTCGCTGGCTAGGCCAGCATTTATTGCCCATCCCTAATTGCCCTTGAGAAGGTGGTGGTGAGCTGCCTTCTTGAACCGCTGCAGTCCATGTGGTGTAGATACACACACAGTGCTGTTAGGGAGGGAGTTCCAGGATTTTGATCCAGCGACAGTGAAGGAACAGCGATATATTTCCAAGTCAGGATGGTGAGTGGCTTGGAGGGGAACTTCCAGGTGGTGGTGTTCCCATCTACCTGCTGCCCTTGTCCTTCTAGATGGTAGTGGCTGTGGGTTTGGGAGGCACTGTCTAAGGAGCCTTGGTGAATTCCTGCAGTGCACCTTGTCAATGGTACATACTGCTGTCACTGTGCGTCGGTGGAGGAGGGAACGAATGTTTGTAGATGGGGTGCTAATCAAGTGGGCTGCTTTCTCCTGGATGGTGTCGACATTCTTGAGTGTTGTGGGAGCTGCACTCATCCAGGCAAGTGGAGAGTATTCCATCACACTCATGACTTGTGCCTTGCTGATGGTGGACAGGCTTTGGGGAGTCAGGAGGTGAGTTACTCGCTGCAGGATTCCCAGCCTCTGACCTGCTCTTGTAGCCACAGTATTTATATGCCTGGTCCAGTTCAATTTCTGGTCAATGGTAACCCCCAGGATGTCGATAGCGCAGGATTCAGTGATGGTAATGCCATTGAATATCAAGAGGTGATGGTTAAATTTTCTCTTGTTGGATTTGGTCATTGTCTGGCACTTGTGTGGCGTGAATGTTACTTGCCACTTATCAGCCCAAACCTGGATATTGTCCAGGTCTTGCTGCATTTCAACATGGACTGCTTCAGTATCTGAGGAATCGTGAATGGTGATGAACATTGTGCAATCATCAGTGAACATCCCCACTTCTGACCTTATGATGGAAAGAAGGTCATTGGTGAAGCAGCTGAAGATGGTTGGGCCGAGGACACTACCCTGAGGAACTCCTGCAGTGATGTCCTGGAGCTGAGATGATTGATCTCCAACAACTACCACCATCTTTCTTTGTGCTAGGTCTGACTCCAACCAGCAGAGAGTTTTCCCCTAATTCCCATCGACTCTTTGATATCACACTCAATCAAATGCTGCCTTGATGTCAAGGGCAGTCATTCTCACCCCACCTCTGGTGTTCAGCTCTTTTGTCCATGCTTGAGCCAAGGCTGTAATGAGATCAGAAGCTGAGTGACCCTGGCGGAACCCAAACTGGGCGTCAGTGAGCAGGTTATTTCTAAGCAAGTGCCGTTTGGTAGCACTGTTGATGACTCCTTCCATCACTTTACTGATGATGGAGAGTAGACTGATGGGGCGGTAATTGGCCGGGTTGGATTTGTCCTGCTTTTTGTGTACAGGACATACCTGGGCAATTTTCCACATGGTCGGGTAGATGCCAGTGTTGTAGCTGTACTGGAACAGCTTGGCTAGGGGCGCGGCAAGTTCTGGAGCACAAGTCTTCAGTACTATTGCCAGTATATGGTCAGGGCCCAGAGCCTTTGCAGTATCCAGTGCCTTCAGCCCTTTCTTGATATCACGTGGAGTGAATTGAATTGGCTGAAGACTGGCATCTGTGATGCTGGGGACCTCTGGAGGAGACCGAGATAGATCATCCACTCGGCACTTCTGGCTACAGATTGTAGCTAATGCTTCAGCCTTATCTTTTGCACTGATGTGCTGGGCTCTCCCATCATTCAGGATGGGGATATTTGTGGAGCCTCTTCCTCCAGTGAGTTGTTTAATTGTCCATCACCATTCATGACTGGATGTGGCAGGACTGCAGAGCTTAGATCTGATCCATTGGTTGTGGGATTGCTTGGCTCTGTCTATCACTTGCTGCTTATGCTGTTTGACATGCAAGTAGTCCTGTGTTGTAGCTTCACCAGGTTGACACCTCATTTTTAGATATGTCTGGTGCTGCTCCTGGCATGTTCTCCTGCACTCTTCTTTGAGCCAGGGTTGATCTCCTGGCTTGATGGTAATGGTAGAGTGGGGGATATACCGGGCCTTGAGGTTACAGATTGTGTTTGAGTACAATTCTGCTGCTGCTAATGGCCCACAGCACCTCATGGATGCCTAGTCTTGAGTTGCTAGATCTGTTTGAAATCTACCCCATTTAGCACAGTGGTAGTGCCTCACAACACGATGGAGGGTATCCTGAATGTGAAGACGGGTCTTCACCTCCACAATGACTGTGTGGTGGTCACTCCTACCGATACTGTCATGGACAGATGCATCTACAGCAGGCAGGTTGGTGAGGATGAGGTCAAGTGTGTTTTTCCCTCCTGTTGGTTCCCTGACCACCTGCCACAGACCCAGTCTAGCAGCTATGTCCTTTAGGACTCGGCCAGCTCGGTCAGTAGTGGTGCTACTGAGTCACTCTTGGTGATGGACATTGAAGTCCCCCATCCAGAGTATATTCTGCACCCTTGCCACCCTCAGTGCTTCCTCCAAGTGGTGTTCAACATGGAGGAATACTGACTCATCAATACATTGTGCTTGAATCTGTTGCCTAATGTTCCATTGTGAACAGCACTGTTGTGGCCTTTGGAGATAGGATGCATATTTTTTCAAAAGTACTTCCTTCAGTGTGTACATTGGGTTAACAATGCTAGTGTTTTCCCCACCAACTCTCCCTCAATCCATTCTTCGTGGATTGTAATAGGTTTCAGCTGGAAAGTACCACAGTCTGTGCTAGTTGCTGCTCTTTTCTTGTGAATTAGTGCAGTGCTCTCACCCATTGGTTATTATAGCTGCAAGTTGACCACTGCAACTTGTTACCTCTGAACGTTGAAGCATGCATCCTGAAGCTGCCCTATAGCATGTAGTTTCCCCTTTAAGGATCTTGGGCTACATCCTCTGACACTTACATCAGTGTGCAGTCAGTGGTGACAGTACATTGTTACTAAAAGGAACTTGCCATTGCTAAAGACAATCTCACACGCTTTGGTGTCAAGCTTTTAATTAGCATTTCCCTTTTCATGCTTAAAACCTGCTCCCTGAGTTCAACCACTGACATTTACAACATGCCTATACTATTAACAGTCACAGATGTGGTCAGGCAGGGGCATATATATATATACATATATTTATATATAAAAGGGCATAAGATAAGAACATAAGAAAGAGGAGCAGGAGTAGGCCACACAGCTCGAGTCTGCTCTGTCGTTCAAAAACATCAAGACTGATCTTTGACCTTAATTCCACAATTCCACTCACAATATCCCTTGATTGCTCTCAAGTCAAAAAACCTATCGATCTCAGTCTTGAATATACTCAACAACTGAGTATCCAAAGTCCTCTGGGGTATAGAATTCCAAAGATTCACAGCCCTTTGAGTGAAGTAATTTCTCCTCATCTCAGTCTTAAATGATCGGCCCCTTATCCTGAGACTGCCACCCCCAACTCGCCACCCCCTGTTTTAGATTCTCCAGTCAGACCTCCAGCCTCTCAGCATCTACCCTGTCAAACCCTCCCAGAACCTTATGCATTTCAATGAGATCACTTCTCATTCTTTGAAATTTCAGAGAATATCAGCCGATTGTGTGCAATCTCTCACCATAGGGCAACGCAGCCTCAGTACTGACATTCTAACAATGCAGCACTCCCTCAGAACTGACCCACTGGCAATGAGGCGCTCCCTCAAAACTGACCCTCTGGCAATGCGGCATTCCCTCAGTACTGACCCTCTGGCAAAGCGGCGCTCCCTCAGTACTGACCCTACAACAGTGCAGCGCTTCCTCAGTTCTTACTCTCTGACAGTGCAGCACTCCCTCGGTACTGATCCTCCAACAGTGCAGAGCTCCTTCAGTCCTTACTCTCCGACAGTGCAGCACTCCCTCAGTACTGACCCATCAACAGCGCAGCACTCCCTCAGTACTGACCCTCCAACAGTGCAGAGCTCCTTCAGTCCTTACTCTCCGACAGTGCAGCGCTCCCTCAGTACTGACCCATCAACAGTGCAGCACTCCCTCAGTACAGACCCTCCAACAGTGCAGAGCTCCTTCAGTCCTTACTCTCCGACAGTGCAGCACTCCCTCAGTACTGACCCATCAACAGTGCAGCACTCCCTCAGTACTGACCCTCCAACAGTGCAGAGCTCCTTCAGTCCTTACTCTCCGACAGTGCAGCACCCCCTCAGTACTGACCAATCAACAGCGCAGCACTCCCTCAGTACTGGCCCTCCAACAGTGCAGAGCTCCTTCAGTCCTTACTCTCCGACAGTGCAGCACTCCCTCAGTACTGACCCATCAACAACGCAGCACTCCCTCAGTCCTGACCGTCCGACAGTGCGACGCTCCCTCAGGCCTGATCCTCTGGCAGTGCAGGGCTCCCTCAGTACTGCCCCTCCGGCAGTGCAGCAATCTCTCAGTACTGACCCTCTGGCAGTGCAGAGCTCTCTCAGTACTGCCCCTCTGCAGTGCAGCAAACTCTCATTACTGACCCTAAGACAGTGCAGTACTCCCTCAGTACTGAACCTCCGACAGTGTGATGCTCCCTCAGGACTGACCCGCTTGTAGTGCAGAGCTCCCTCAATACTGGCCCTCCGACAGTGCAGCAATCACTAAGTACTGACCCTATGACAGTGCAGTGCTCCCAGAGCACCGACCCTCTGACAGTGCAGCGCTCCCTCAGTACTGAACCTCCAACAATATGGCTCTCCCTCAGTGCTGCCTCTCCGACAGTGCAGTGCTCCCTCAGTACTGACCCACCAACAGTGTGGTGTTCCTCAGTACTAACCCACTGACAGTGCAGCACTCCCTCAGTCCTGACTCTCTGATAGTGCAGCGCTCCCGCAGCATTGACCCCCAACAGTACAGTACTCCCTCAGTCCTGACCCTCCGACAGTGCAGCGCTCCCTCAGCACTGATCCCTCCGACAGTGCAGCACTCCCTCAGTACTGACCATCCGACAGCGCATCGTTCCCTCAGTCCTGACTCTCCAACAGTGCAGCACTCTCAATATTGACCCTCCCAAAGAGTGGAATCAACCACCTACGCATCCAAGCTGATCTGTAAACTTTGGATTGAAACAGGCAATTGCAGATCTTTGGACATCCTGCCAATTCCAGCATTAATTTCGTAATCCAATCTGAGTGGCAGAAATTGCTTAACCAAACATATTTTGCAGTAAAGCGATCATGTTCCGAAACGATACTGCTATCTTTGGATGAAAAACAGGCTGCAGTTCGACTATGTTTA
Organism: Carcharodon carcharias; assembly: GCF_017639515.1. Taxonomy (NCBI): domain Eukaryota; kingdom Metazoa; phylum Chordata; class Chondrichthyes; order Lamniformes; family Lamnidae; genus Carcharodon; species Carcharodon carcharias. The sequence goes on along the minus strand of NC_054507.1, from coordinate 14,104,251 downwards.
ATATTTTGAACAGTAACCACCGGGTAATTGGGTCACATTTATGCTTGCATCAGCATTTTGCTTTGACCCGATATGTTTGGATTGGGAATTCTCTACAATTGGGAGGGCTTGGGATGTGAGGTACTCCATCGGAATGCTATGCTTGGATCGGGCAGGTGTTTTTCGTTTTTGAGCCTGCTGCAGTGTAGTGTTTGAATATGCACGGGACAACTGGCCAAGCTGCAAGTAAAGCCAGCTGAGAGCAACATAACAGGAACACATGCTGGATCAATTGGGCTGCACGTAGAAACAGCTCACCGGATTATGAGTTTCCTTTTCTCGATGTTTTGCAGCTGTCTTGGGTGGCCAGCTCACCTGCTGAAGAAATAAGGCCCGAAAGCCAGCCGACAAAGCATCTGAAATAATTCAGAAAGCCGGGAAAGAGCAAAGTGGGAACTGGCTGGGTTGCCGGAGAAGGGCCTGCTTCAGATAGGAAGCATGCATCGTCAAGGATACCGCCTCGTGAGTGTCTGTAGAGGCCAGAGATTTTCAAAGCCAGTTTACTGGTCAAAGTGCAACAATGGGAAGAGATTGTTAGAACTGGACAATTTGTCTTGCATGACGACATATCTTATGTATCCTGCCTAATATTGCATAGAATTTACAGCACAGGAACTAGCCACTCAGTCCATGCTGCTTTTTATGTTCCACACGAGCCTCGTCCCACTCTGTTTACTTCATCTCGCCCTGTCAACATATCCTTCTATTCCTTTCTCCCTTATGTGCTTATATAGGGGGTGGATGGTGCCGTAGTGATCCTGTCACTAACACAACACTCCTGGGGACCCAGGTTCAAATCTGGTGGAATTTTAAATTCAATTAGCTCATTCTGGAATTGAAAGCTGGTCTTAGTAATGGAGACTGTGACAACTATCATCAATTGACATAAATACCCATCTGGTTCACTAATGCCCTTTAGGGAGGGAAGTCTGCCATCCTTACCCATGGCTACAGACCCACAGCAATATGGTTGACTCTTCATTGTCCCCTGAAATGGCCAAGCAACACATTCAGTTCAAGGGCAATTAAGGATGAGCAACAAATGCTGGCCTTGCCAGTGACTCCCACATCCCATGGAACAAAGAAAAAGCTTCCCTTTAAATGCAGCTGCTATTCACCTCAACTACGCCCTATAGTGGTGTGTTCCCCTACCACTCTCTGGATAAAGAATTGGTGACTATCTTACATTTATGGACCCTGGTTCTGGTCTCCCCATAAGCGGAAATTATTTTTCTTTACGTTTACCTGATTCAACCTTTCCATAATCTTGAAGATTTCCATCAGGTCTTCTCCTTTCTAGAGAAAAGAAACCCAGCCTATTTAAAATTTACTGAAATTTATAACCTCTCAGTTCTGGTATCATCTATGTAAATTTTCCTTGTGTTTCCTCCAGTGCTTCCATACCACCTTTGGAATACAGAGACCAGAACGTGGCAGACACTAAGGGTAGATTAGCCAAGATTTGATAAGTTTAGCATAACTTCCTGATATTCGAATATTTCTAAAGAGAGACATGTTGCTGAAGCTTTTTGTTTTGCACCCATCAGGACAAACACAAGAGTGACTTATGCAGCAGGAGGAAAGGATATTGATTGATTAGCAAGTCGACTCTGATTGGCTGAGGTGTTGCCATGGAAAAAACAACGGGGGAACTATAGGCTCCCCATGCTCCAGGGTAATTCAAAACAGATGCAAGGCTTGAACATATACCTTTTGTTTGCAGAGAATAGGTCTCTGTGTATGAATGTATGTCACTTCTAGCAAATGTAAATGAGCTGTGTTATGATCGTGACTGATTACCTTAAATTGGTTGTTAGTTTATTGGTTGTTTGAATTACCCAGGAGCTTGAGGAGCCTATATTTCACTGTTGCTTTCTCCGTGGCAATGCCTTGGCCAATCAGCGTCGACTTGCCAACCAATCAGCACCTTTTTCTCCTTTAGTGTAAATTGTTGTGATCATTTGAAATTTGGCATTCCTGCATTTGTCCTGATGAGTGTCCTAGACCCAACCATCTTCTGCTGCTTCACCTACGACCTTCCTTCCATCATAAGGTCAGAAGTGGGGATGTTTGCTGATGATTGCACAATGTTCAGCACCATTTATAACTCCTCAGATACTGAAGCAGTCCATGTCCAAATGCAGCAAGGCCTGGACAATATCCAGGCTTGGGCTGACAAGTGGCAAGTGACATTTGTACCACACAAGTGCCAGGCAATAACCATCTCCAACAAGACAGAATCTAACCATCACCCCCTTGACATTCAATGCCATTACCATTGCTGAATCCCTCACTATCAATATCCTGGGGGTTACCATTGATCAGAAACTGAACTGAACTAGCCACATAAATACTGTGGCTACAAGAGCAGGTCAGAGGCTAGGAATCCTGCAGTGAGTAGCTCACCTCCTGATTCCCCAAAGCCTGTCCACCATCTACAAGACACAAGTCAGGAATACTCTCCATTTGCCTGGATGAGTGCAGCTCCAACAACACTCAAGGAGCTCGACACCATCCAGCCCGCTTGATTGGCACCCCATCCACCGCCTTAAATATTCAATCCCTCCACTATCGATGCACAGTAGCAGCAGTGTGTACTATCTACAAGATGCACTGCAGCAACTCACCAAGGCGCCTTAGACAGCACCTTCCAAACCCATGACCACTACCACCTAGAAGGACAAGGGCAGCAGATGCATGGGAATACCAACACTTGGAAGTTCCTCTCCAAGTCACTCACCATCCTGACTTGGAAATGTATCGCCATTCCTTCATTGTCGCTGGGTCAAAATCCTGGAACTCCCTCCCTAACAGCACTGTGGGTGTACCTACACCACATGGACTGCAGCGGTTCAAGAAGGCAGCTCACCACCATCTTCTCAAGGGCAACTAGGGATGGGCAATAAATGCTGGCCCAGCCAGCGACGTCCACATCCCATAAATGAACTTAAAAAGATGAAAAGCTTCGGCAACATATTTTCTTGATGTTCATGGACTCCAATGAAAATGACAATCAGGTGCATTGTACGACATGGCTGATGTGAATTATCTGTATTGAAGGGCCACCCAGGATGAATTTGCACCCCTTTTCAAGTCTAACTGTATCTTCACTTGTCAAACATAGCTTGCTGTTCGGGGCCTGGTGAAATGTGGCTGGCCTACAGCTATGTCCTGAGAGGTTGAATGAGAGGTAGATGAAACCGAGGGGAGAGCATAGAACAAGGCCAGCTCCACAAATGTATAATTTTTTAAAGGCTTTATTGCCATTTCTTGAGCAACCTTTAGTGGTTCCTTCATACCCAAAGTTAGCTTTGAGGTCCTACGACTGAAGTCAGGACCCCAACTTGCTAAGGGTAGTGGTAATCTAGAAACCTGTCCTCACCAAAAGGCTGCTGAATCTGGGGGTCAAGTGGAAATTTTAATTCTGGAATTTTTGTATGGTAAGAGTATTAAGGGTTATGGAACCAAGGGTTGGGATACAGATTAGCTAGGATCTATATGAATGGCAGAGAAGGCTCGAGGTGCTGAAAGGCCTCCTTCTGTTCCTATGTTCCAGTTACAGTAGAGTTCAAAGAGGTTTGACAGCCCATCTATCTATACCTGAGGTGTCAAGGCAATCAAATTCAAAAGAACAATACCTGAGCAGAAAGTGTCAGGAAATACATATTATGAATCCTCTCAGCTGTTTTGATAGATGTGTTAACTCATTTATGATAATATAAGCTGGTTAAGGAGAGAGGAATTGGATCACATTAGGTGTTTGCACAATAATGGTCTGGAACTTCCTCGAGGCCTCTCCCAACCAAACTCAGTTTGGAGAGTAGTGAGCCCTTAAGAAAGCATCATCAATGCCCATTTGTAGCATTTCCCCAGAGGATTGGTTGACCTCCCATCTGAGTTCATCAAGAATGTGGTGTGGTCCACATGGAATTTTAGGCCTAGCATCTCCAACAGTTACCTCTGCTGGTATGTAGATAAATCTCAAACATATGGAGCTACCTTGAAAGATTAGAATGCACACTTACATCACACTATCACACTTAGCCCCTCCAAGTCACTCACCATCCTGACTTGGAAATATATCACCGTTCCTTCACTGTCGCTGGGTCAAAATCCCGGAACTCCCTCCCCAACAGCATTGACACCACAGGGACTGCAGCGGTTCAAGAAGGTGGCTTACCACCACCTTCTCAAGGGCAATTAGGGTTGGGCAATAAGTGCTGGCCCAGCCAGCGACACTCACATCCCGTGAACAAGTAAAAAAAAACGACTTGTTAAGTACCTGATCTCATCACTTTCAGTCAAGTAGCATATTGATAACTGGCATAAGAAAGCTGAGTGACATTATCCCTAGCGGTAAGGCCATTCCAGTGTACATTGGGCAAGTAGTGTTATTTTTGACCTATGTTAATGATATGGATGTCTTGTGGCGCAATGGGTATCATCCCTGCCTCTAAGGCAGAAGATGTGCATTCATAACTTAGCCAGACAAGTAGGGCATCGACCTATAAATCCTTCCAGCGCATGCCATTGGCAGGTAGTATGAGTGGAAGAGATTCCTGGTCAGTCATGTGGTGGAAAGAAATTGGAACCTATTCATAACTCCAGACTACAACATACATGTAAAAGTGTGTGTTGCCATGGCGACTTGGACGCTTTGGGTGGGGAAGGAGCCATTTGGCAGAATGGCCTGTGTGGATCAGATTGGTGCCATCAGCCCCAATGGGGTTTGATCCCCATTGTGGGTGGATTTGGGACCTGCCTCCTTGCCCTACCTGTGGTGGAGATCAAGGTGCTGTGGGTCAACCCTGCCTTTGGGCAGATGACTGAAGAAGGGGTTATTTATATCTATATAGATGGATAGATATAAAATGACACTACAATTGAAATGGGGATCACTTTCATTCCTTTCTGAGTACCCAATGAAAAGCACCATCGCATCACATCCGACTGAATTTATCCAGCCATTGGTTGCCCTTTGACCTATGACCTCCTGCCAAACTTGTTGCTATGCAGAGGAAGTGAACCTCTAAGCCAGAAGCTTAGCAACCTTCTGCTTCCTCCCATTTCCAAACAAGGAAACATAACGTCATGAGTGTGCATGGGCCTGAGATGTAGGCGTCCACTTCCTGTGAATGTTCTACCATGCACATAGACAGTGCAGATCAGGCGGTGGGGGGTGGGGGGTGGAGGGGTTTAACCCTTTGCCTGCTTATAGTTGGTAGAGATAGGTTCTTGGCAAGAAGCCACAAAGTATCCACTAAGATACCACTATGTACCTAGAAGAGCAGAGGATTCCATCGTCAAACTTATCCCACAACTAATATTATTATCTTTTCATTATCACATTTCTGTTTGTGGGAGCTTGCTGTACACATATTGGCAGCCATATTTCTTATATTTTCAGCAGTGACTACATTTCAAAAATGCTTCATTGACTGGAAAGCATGCCCTGAGATCATGAGAGGCGCTATAGAGATGCAAGTCTTCCTTTTTACGCTTGTCTCAGGCAACATATCACAGACTATGCCACAAGTTCCCATGCTAATATATCAACAAATGAATGCACAGCCCATTCCCTTTGTGACAAATACTATTAAATGCATTTCACAAATCAGTGCTGGTAGAGAGGCACCTCAAAGATGGAAAATTGGGTGGATGAGAGAGATAGCACTACCCCTGAACGTCTGATCCAGATTAAGAACATAAGAAATAGGAGTGGGAGTTGACCATACGGTTTGTCGAGCCTGCTCCACCATTCACTATGCTCATGGCTGATCTTTGACCTAAACTCCACCTTTCCACCCACTCCCCATCCTGATTCGCTTAGTGCCCAAAAACATCTGCAACCCTCTTGGGGTAGAAAATTCCAAAGATTCACAACGCTTTAAGTGAAGAAATTCCTCCTCATCTCAGTCCCAAAGGTCGACCCCTTTTCTGAGACTACACCTCCTAACTCTAGACTCTCCAGTTACAGGAAACAGTTGTTCTGTGTCTACTCTGATAAGCCCTCTAAGAGTTTTGTATGTTTCAATGCAATTGCCTCTCATTCTTCGAAACTCAGGAGGATATCAGCTCATTCTACTCAATCTCTCCTCTTATCTCAGGAATCAATCTAATGAATCTTTGTTCCATCCCTCTAAGGCATTGATTACGCACAAGGCCGGGCTGGCAGCATGGTACTGTTAGATAGTTTTACCTTGCCTGCTGCCTTAGAGTATGCTGCCTTCAGCCATATTTGTGCCAGGCTCTGTATAGATACCACTTGCAACATTGGACGTGACCTGATGCACTGCTTTGTTGGAAAGGTGCCCGGGATTGTCAGACAGGGCAAGCCTACTGGCACTCACTTCATTCAGCAGCATCTCCCCTTCACCAGCCATCAAAAAGGGCAGATGTTGGGCACAATGCCACTCTGCCACCAGCCATAGACTATGCTTCTTACCTCTTAAGTTTCCATCCTGCAGGGGGTAAAAAAGATCCACATATTCAAACTATCTTGGTCTTTTTACAGGCATCTTTAGAGCCCAGCTGTCGAATTTTGTGGGGATCCATCACTTAGAAAACCTTTCCACAGGGGCAGCACGCCAATCAGAAGCTCAGCAAAATGAGGTCCACACAAAGAAGCTTGAAACTGGACTGGCTTTTGGGGAACTGAGGTGACCTTCCATGTCCTGGAGCCAAATAGACAAGGGCTGGCAGATCCTCACCTGTGTGGCTGATCGGTTTTGTGCATTCACCACCGCCAGTGTGCGAAGTTACCCCACTTCATGTAGTGTTGAATCCTAGCATTTATCAAGGCATCCATTAGCAGCACTCTGAGTCAGAAGGAAGTGGGTTCAAGTCCCACTCTTACGACATTATCCAGGCTGATACTCCAATGCATTAGGGTTAGGGTTAAGGTTAGGGTGCCATCTTTCAGATGAGATGTTAAACCGAGGCCCTGTTTGCCCTCTCAGGTGGGTGTAAAGGATCCTGTGGCACTATTTTGAAGAAGAGCATGGGAGTTCTCCCCGGTGTCCTGACCAATATTCATCCATCAACTAACATCACTAAAACAGACTCACCTCATTGCTATTTGTAGGAGCTTGCTGTGAGCAAATTAACTGCCGTGTTTCCTACCTCAGTGGTTCATATACTGACATTGTGGTGCATCTTATCTAGAGAAGCTGTCGCCTGACTCAGGTAGTTACTTTAAACTGGTTTATTCACAGCATGTACATTATATACATGGTAAGTAGGCACATCTCTCCTGAATGCTGACTGCTCTATCAACTGTACAGAGTCTCTAGCACATGACTGCTGATGTCACTGTTACCTCATGGTCTACATCACTTATTACCATAGCTATCCTATTAACCCATTAGACTCCACTTAGTACACTTCAAAAGTACTTCATTGGCTGAGGTTGTGAAAGGGACTGGAGAAATGCAAGTTTTTCTTTTAACTTCTGGTGCGGCAGGTGATCCAAAGCTAAGCCATGATTTAATATCACAAGACTATCTAAAATGCCTCTCTGTGAGTCCCAACATTCCCACGTTATTAAGGCAAGGCAGCAGGCACCTAAATCTGCATTTAAGCCACGCAGTGCCTTTTGTGATGGCACTTTGACTGAGCTGATTTATCCTAGTGGCTTTTTCTTAGCCGAAATGAGGGGTAGTAGAGGCAGGAACCCGACATTTAAGAAGTATTTAGGTGAGCACTTGAAGCGCCATATCATACAGGGCTACAGGCCAAGTGCTGGAAAATGGGATGAGAACAGATAGGTGCTTGACGGCCGGCATGGACACGATGGGCCGAAGGGCCTGTTTCTTTGCTGTATAACTCTATGACTCTATGAAATCATCCAATGCCCCTAATTCTGCAGTGAGTTTTATAAGAGGAGAGATGTCTACCCCGGCTCAAAGTAACACCCTTTAAAAATAGTTCATAATCCATGACAACACTGTCTGAAACTCGGAGTGACCAGTTTCCATTGTAACTCACGGTCCTGTTCAACTCATAAAACAAGCTTTTACTAATTTAGATGCTTACATATTTGAGGGGCCATATGTCTGGTTTGTTGTCTGGGAGCAGATGTTGACTGTATGTTCTGTGTGCTCCCTCCCACACCCTAAAGCAGCACAGCTAAATCTCCACAGCACTTACAGATCTCAATGCCTCTGTGTGCTGCCAAACAATTTTTCTGAATGTTTTTGAAGTCAACAAGTGCTGAAAGGAATGGAACTGTTTTGAAATGTTTGGGAAATTTAAGGCAACAAGTACATATGGTGTGTCTTACCAGTCCAATCACCTCCAAGTGCCGCACATATGGTGAATTACTTTATCTTGGAGTATAGTGAGTGTTGTGTCAGCAAATAATACATTGCAGTTGTATTGTGTCCATATTGTTTATCTTGCACATAACTGTAAAACTGACAGGTAATCTGAGGAAGCTGCAATTTCTCTGTTATCATCTCACTGCTGAGAGGCTGAAACAAACTTCAATATTAAAGCAATCAGTGCTCAAATATGCAACTACAGCAGCTGCAATTCGATACCTATACATACAGGTTGCTTTTCCCAAAACAATAAAATGAGGGACAGTCATGTTCAGTGAGTGACATCAAATTAGCTGGGAAGAAACAGAAAGGGAGTGAGAAGTGGAGGCAGAATTAATATTCATTAGCATCTGGAGTGTGAACCGTGCTTCTGGCAAACTCCTAGCCTGTTGTACACTGCATTGCTTATATATAATTGGTTTTAAGCAGGTGGACTGAATATTAACAGATTACATCTCTTGGAGCTGAGTGCCCCCAGAGCTCACTGCCCCTCACAGCTCGGTGTCCCCCAGAGCTCACTGCCCCCCAGATCTCACTGCCCCTCACAGCTTGATGCCCCTCAGAGCTCACTGCCCCTCACAGCTCGGTGTCCCCCAGAGCTCACTGCCCCCCAGATCTCACTGCCCCTCACAGCTTGATGCCCCTCAGAGCTCACTGTCCCTCACAGCTCACTGCTCCTCACAGCTCACTGCCCCCCAGAGCTCACTGCCCCTCACAGCTCACTGCTCCTCACAGCTCACTGCCCCCCAGAGCTCACTGTCCCTCACAGCTCGGTGTCCCCCAAGAGCTCACTGCCCCCCACAGGTCACTGCCCCTCACAGCTCACTGCCCCTCACAGCTCGGTGTCCCCCAAGAGCTCACTGCCCCTCACAGCTCACTGCCCCCCAGAGCTCACTGCCCCCCACAGGTCACTGCCCCTCACAGCTCACTGCCCCCCAGAGCTCACTGCCCCCCAGAGCTCACTGCCCCTCACAGCTCACTGCCCCCCCAGAGCTCACTGACCCCCCAGAGCTCACTGCCCCTCACAGCTCACTGCCCCCCAGAGCTTACTGTCCCTCACAGCTCGGTGTCCCCCAGAGCTCACTGTCCCCCAGAGCTCACTGTCCCTCACAGCTCACTGCCCCCCCAAAGCTCACTGCCCCTCACAGCTCACTGCCCCCCCAGAGCTCACTGCCCCTCACAGCTCACTGCCCCCCCAGAGCTCACTGCTCCTCACAGCTCACTGCCCCCCCAGAGCTCACTGCCCCCCAGAGCTCACTGTCCCTCACAGCTCGATGCCCCCCAGAGCTCACTGCCCCCCAGAGCTCACTGTCCCTCACAGCTTGATGCCCCCCAGAGCTCACTGTCCCTCACAGCTTGATGCCCCCCAGAGCTCACTGCCCCTCACAGCTTGGTGCCCCCCAGAGCTCACTGCCCCCCCAGAGCTCACTACCACCCCAGAGCTCACAGCCCCTCACAGCTCGATGCCTCCCAGAGCTCACTGACCCCCAAGCTCACTGTCCCTCACAGCTCGATGCCCCCCAGAGCTCACTGCCCCCCAGAGATCACTGCCCCCCCAGAGCTCACTGCCCGCCAGAGCTCACTGCCCACCCAGAGCTCACTGCCACCCCAGAGCTCACTGTCCCCCAGAGCTCACTGCCCCCCACAGCTCACTGCCCCTCACAGCTCGGTGTCCACCACAGCTCACTGCCCCTCACAGCTCGGTGTCCCCCAGAGCTCGCTGCCCCTCACAGCTCACAGCCCCTCACAGCTCACTGCCCCCCAGAGCTCACTGCCCCTCACAGCTCGGTGTCCCCCAGAGCTCACTGCCCCTCACAGCTCGGTGTCCCCCAGAGCTCACTGCCCCTCACAGCTCGGTGTCCCCCAGAGCTCACTGCCCCTCACAGCTCGGTGTGCCCCGTGCTCACTGCCCCCCAGAGCTCACTGTCCCCCAGAGCTCACTGCCCCCCACAGCTCACTGCCCCTCACAGCTCGGTGTCCCCCGGAGCTCACTGCCCCCCACAGCTCACTGCCCCTCACAGCTCACTGCCCCTCACAGCTCACTGACCCCCCAGAGCTCACTGCCCCTCACAGCTCGGTGTCCCCCAGAGCTCACTGCCCCTCACAGCTCGGTGTCCCCCCAGAGCTCACTGCCCCTAGGAGCTCAGTGCCTCTCACAGCTCACTGCCCCCCCAGAGCTCACTGTCCCCCCAGAGTCACTGCCCCCCAGAGCTCGGTGTCTCTCAGAGCTCACTGACCCCCAGAGCTCACTGTCCCCCCAGAGTCACTGCCCCTCACAGCTCGCTGCCCCCCCAGAGCTCACTGCCCCCCCAGAGCTCATTGCCCCCCAGAGCTCACTGCCCCTCACAGCTCGATGCTCCCCAGAGCTCACTGCCCCCCAGAGCTTACTGTCCCTCACAGCTCGATGCTCCCCAGAGCTCACTGCCCCCCCAGAGCTCACTGCCTCCCCAGAGCTCACTGTCCCCCAGAGCTCACTGCCCCCCACAGCTCACTGCCCCTCACAGCTCGGTGTCCACCAGAGCTCACTGCCCCTCACAACTCGATGCCCCCCCAGAGCTCACTGCCCCCCCCAGAGCTCACTGCCCCTCCAGAGCTCACTGTCCCCCAGAGCTCACTGCCCCCCAGATCTCACTGCCCCTCACAGCTCGGTGTCCCCCGAGCTCACTGCCCCCCAGAGCTCACTGCCCCCCCAGAGCTCACTATCCCCCAGAGCTCACTGTCCCCCACAGCTCACTGCCCCTCACAGCTCACTGCCCCCCAGAACTCACTGCCCCTCACAGCTCACTGCCCCCCCAGAGCTCACTGCCCCTCACAGCTCGATGCTCCCCAGAGCTCAATGCCCCTCACAACTCAATGCCCCTCCAGAGCTCACTGCCACCCCAGAGCTCACTGTCCCCCAGAGCTCACTCCCCCCCACAGCTCACTGACCCCCCAGAGCTCACTGCCCCTCACAGCTCGGTGTCTCCCCAGAGCTCACTGCCCCCCAGAGCTCACTGCCCCTCACAGCTCACTGCCCCCCAGAGCTCACTGCCCCTCACAGCTCACTGCCCCCCCAGAGCTCACTGCCCCTCACAGCTCATTGCCCCCCCAGAGCTCACTGCCCCCCAGAGCTTACAGTCCCTCACAGCTCGGTGTCCCCCAGAGCTCACTGCCCCCCGGAGCTCACTGCCCCTCACAGCTCAGTGTCCCCCAGAGTTCACTGTCCCTCACAGCTCGATGCTCCCCAGAGCTCACTGCCTCCCCAGAGCTCACTGTCCCCCAGAGCTCACTGCCCCCTCACAACTCGATGCCCCCCCAGAGCTCACTGCCTCCCCAGAGCTCACTGTCCCCCAGAGCTCACTGCCCCCCACAGCTCACTGCCCCTCACAGCTCGGTGTCCCCCAGAGCTCACTGGCCCTCACAGCTCGGTGTCCCCCAGAGCTCACTGCCCCTCACAACTCGATGCCCCCCCAGAGCTCACTGCCCCCCCCAGAGCTCACTGCCCCTCCAGAGCTCGCTGTCCCCCAGAGCTCACTGCCCCCCACAGCTCACTGTCCCTCACAGCTCGGTGTCCCCCGAGCTCACTGCCCCCCAGAGCTCACTGTCACCCCAGAGCTCACTGTCCCCCAGAGCTCACTGCCCCCCACAGCTCACTGCCCCTCACAGCGCGGTGTCCCCCCAGAGCTCACTGACCCCCCAGAGCTCACTGCCCCTCACAGCTCGGTGTCCCTCCAGAGCTCACTGACCCCCAGAGCTTACTGCCCCTCACAGCTCATGCCCCCCCAGAGCTCACTGCCCCCCCAGAGCTCACTGCCCCTCACAGCTCGGTGTCCACCAGAGCTCACTGCCCCTCACAACTTGATGCCCCCCCAGAGCTCACTGCCCCTCCAGAGCTCGCTGTCCCCCAGAGCTCACTGCCCCCCACAGCTCACTGTCCCTCACAGCTCGGTGTCCCCCAGAGCTCACTGCCCCCCAGATCTCACTGCCCCTCACAGCTCGGTGTCCCCCGAGCTCACTGCCCCCCAGAGCTCACTGCCCCCCCAGAGCTCACGATCCCCCAGAGCTCACTGTCCCCCACAGCTCACTGCCCCTCACAGCTCGGTGTCCCCCCAGAGCTCACTGACCCCCCAGAGCTCACTGCCCCTCACAGCTCGGTGTCCCCCCAGAGCTCACTGCCCCTCACAGCTCACTGCCCCCCCAGAGCTCCCTGTCCCCCCAGAGCTCACTGCCCCTCACAGCTCACTGCCCCCCCAGAGCTCCCTGTCCCCCCAGAGCTCACTGCCCCCCAGAGCTCGGTGTTCCTCAGAGCTCACTGACCGCCAGAGCTCACTGCCCCTCACAGCTCACTGCCTCTCACAGCTTGGTGTCCCCCAGAGCTCACTGCCCCTCACAGCTCGGTGTCCCCCAGAGCTCACTGCCCCTCACAGCTCGGTGTCCCCCAGAGCTCACTGCCCCTCACAGCTCGGTGTCCCCCCAGAGCTCACTGCCCCTCACAGCTCGGTGTCCCCCCAGAGCTCACTGCCCCTCACAGCTCACTGCCCCCCCAGAGCTCACTGTCCCCCCAGAGCTCACTGCCCCTCACAGCTCACTGCCCCCCCAGAGCTCACTGTCCCCCCAGAGCTCGGTGTCCCTCAGAGCTCACTGACTGCCAGAGCTCACTGCCCCTCACAGCTCGGTGTCCCTCACAGCTTGGTGTCCCCCCGGAGCTCACTGTCCCTCACAGCTCGGTGTCCCCCCGGAGCTCACTGTTCCTCACAGCTCAGTGTCCCCCAGAGTTCACTGCCCCCAGAGCTCACTGCTCCTCACAGCTCACTGTCCCTCACAGCTCGGTGTCCCCCAGAGCTCACTGCCCCTCACAGCTCGGTGTCCCCCAGAGCTCACTGCCCCCCAGAGCTCACTGCCCCTCACAGCTCACTGCCCCTCACCGCTCAGTGTCCCCCCAGAGCTCACTGTCCCCCCACAGCTCACTGCCCCTCACAGCTCGGCATCCCCCCAGAGCTCACTGCCCCTCACCGCTCAGTGTCCCCCCAGAGCTCACTGCCCCCCCACAGCTCACTGCCCCTCACAGCTCGGTATCCCCCCAGAGCTCACTGCCTTCCCAGAGCTCACTGCCCCTCACAGCTCGGTGTCCCCCCAGAGCTCACTGCCCCTCACAGCTCGGTGTCCCCCCAGAGCTCACTGCCCGTAGGAGCTCACTGTCCCCCACAGCTCGGCGTCCCCCCAGAGCTCACTGTCCCCCAGAGCTCACTGCCCCTCACAGCTCGATGTCCCCCCGGAGCTCACTGCCCCTCACAGCTCACTGCCCCTCACAGCTTGGTGTCCCCCCAGAGCTCACTGCCCCCCCAGAGCTCACTGGCCCTCACAGCTCGGTGTCCCCCCAGAGCTCACTGCCCCTCACAGCTCGGTGTCCCCCCAGAGCTCACTGCCCATAGGAGCTCACTGTCCCCCACAGCTCGGTGTCCCCCCAGAGCTCACTGCCCCTAGGAGCCCACTGCCCCTCACAGCTCGGTGTCCCCCCAGAGCTCACTGCCCCTCACAGCTCGGTGTCCCCCCAGAGCTCACTGCCCCTCACAGCTCGGTGTCCCCCCGGAGCTCACTGCCCCTCACAGCTCGGTGTCCCTCCAGAGCTCACTGCCCCTAGGAGCTCAGCGCCTCTCACAGCTCAGTGCCCCTCAGAGCTGAGTGCCCCTCAGAGCACAGCACCGCTCCAGCTCGGTGCCCCTCGTATTGTCTGGCTCCCTGTGAGCAACAGCATTGGAAAGTCACTTGTCATATATCCAAAAAAAAGAGACATGCTGTCAAAACTTTCTGTCTTGCACTCATCAGGACAGAATCGCATGAATACCAAATCTCAAAGGGAACAACAATTTATACTTCATGTGAAGAGGGTGCTGATAAGCTACATATACACATGCCTGTGCAAGCAGAAAGATCATGTCCATGCATTGCACTTTTCTCAACTAAACAAAAGCTTGGGGTACAGCCTGGTTCATTCCCCATGGCAATGCCTTGACCAATCAGAGGTGACCTGTCTGTTTTGAATTTAAACATAAGCTTGGCAGTTAACTGTTGCCTGACGCATTCTCCATGGCAATGCCTCTACCACTCAGACTCCACTTGTCAACCAATCAGCACCCTCTCTGCCTCTCTATCCTTTAAGGTGCTTTTTTAAAACCCACCTCTTTGGCCACGCTTTTGATCACTTGTCCTGGTTTCACCTTCTGTGGTTTAGTGGATCAACTTGGGGCATTTTACTGCATTGAAGGTGCTATATAAATACGTTATTGTTGATGGCCCATCTTTTGCACTTACTGTCTTGTTACTGTACGTAACGAGTAACACTTGATCATTAAAGTGATTGATGTCCCTGTATAAAATAAAGATCAGTGGATGTGAACTGGTGGGAATGGTGCCCAAAATGCAGTATGATGGCCCTGATATGCACGCACCCACCAGGCAAGGCATCCTGCTGGGGCTGCGGCTTCGTAAAGTCAGCAATATCTTTTAGCAGACAAGATGCCGGCTCATTCTTGCACGACATGGTACAGACAGAGCAGCACTTGGAACTGTAAGTGGGTCCTGACTGTTTCAGTAAATGTTATTAGATGTAGGTAGAGTAACTGGAAATAATCAAAGAAAATGAAACCCCTGTGGCCTTTCTTTCTTCCGCCATCTGTTTATGATGTATGATGATGTGCTGCAAAGATGTCTTTAAGAGGTCGGACTACTTAAGTCCAGGCCCTCTGCTCCACCAGCAGCTTCCCATTACCTTGCATTGCAACTCCCCAAAAAGCATTAAAGTCAGGGCCAAATATTCCGGCTCTGGCTTTTATATTTGGGATTCAGTCTTTGATGCATTTATCTGAGAGTCATTGCGGTACAGAAGGAGGCCATTTGGCCCATCCAACCCATGCCAGCTCTCTGTAGAGCAATCCAGTCAGTCCCATTCCCCCACTCTCTCCCTGTAGCCCTGCAAGTTTATTTCCCTTGAGTGCCCACCCAATTTCCTTTTGAAATCGCTGATCGTCTCCGCTTCCACCCCCCTCCTGGGCAGCGAGTTCCAGGTCGTTACCACTCACTGTGTAAAAAAGTTCTTCCTCACATTCCCCTGCCAGAGGGCAATGGGAAACATGGTGATCTGCCAAGGTTCCAGAAATGGCACATCAAATGAGCCTTATAGGCCAGGAGAATCACGGGTACATTGCAGGGCCTGTGCTGAGTTAGCTAATCTTCTCCAGTGCGGCAGTAAAGCCATTGGAATTGGCCTCAGCATCCTGAGAAGGGGCAACTCACCCAATAGTTCCCCGAGAATGGATGACGTTTGATCCCTGGTTACAAAAGGATTGAGCAGCAACATAAGACGAGAGCAAGTGGGACTATTTAGCCTCAGAAATAGGTAGCAGTGGAAATGCTATAGAGATTCTCCTGGTTGGCTTTGGAAAGGAAGGGTAAGAAATGGTGGGTGGAATCGAGGCAGAAAATTGGAACTTCGCTGATCATTCAAAAATACTAGTCGCTCTTTTCAAAAATAAAAAGATCCACGGTAGCTTGGTGTAGCTTGCCTGTCAAGCCTTGAAGTGAGCAGGAAACCGGCAAAGCGATTGTCTACATGATGAGTCGACAGCTCACAGGCCTCTGAAAGAAAAGCCAGTGGAAAGTTCCCAAGCTGCTCAGATCTGAATAAAACATTTACAGAAGCGGAACAAGGGCAAGAGAAAAAAGATGCCTGTGATGGTAGGGTGGCCCACTCTGATTGGATGTATTCCTTGCAGGTGTCATCACATGACCTCCTGCCCCCATGCTCCCACCATTGGTCGCCTGGCAATGCCCATACATGTGCCTTGCCACAGCCAATCAGAAGGTCAACAGGCTCTTTGTTACCCGATTGGACGATTCCTGGCCGTCGGTCAAACAGACCCTTTACCTATATCTGATATTAATATGATGATTAATGTTTTTAAAAATACAATTTTTTAATGCCAGTATGATTTTTCTGGATTTCGCTCATAGTGCCCTGGAGAGTGATCTTCCATTCCAGGAGACTCCGGGGCAAGCCTGGAGGGTTGGCAACGCCACCATGTTGGCAACTATTATCTCTCCCAGTCTCACGATTAGGTCTCCTTACTCTTTGAATCTGTCTCTATTACTTTTTAAAAATTCTTTCTTGGGATGTGGGCGTCAATGTCTAGGCCAGCATTTATTGCCCATCCCTAATTGCCCCTTGAGAAGGTGGTGGTGAGCTGCCTTCTTGAGCCGCTGCAGTCCATGTGGTGTAGGTACACCCACAGCGCTGTTAGGGAGGGAGCTCCAGGATTTTGACCCAGCGACAGTGAAGGAACGACGATATATTTCCAAGTCAGGATGGTGAGTGACTTGGAGGGGATCTTCCAGGTGGTGGTGTTCCCATCTATCTGCTGCCCTTGTCCTTCTAGATGGTAGTGGCCGTGGGTTTGGAAGGTGCTGTTGAAGGAGCCTTGGTGAATTCCTGCAGTGCATCTTGTAGATGGTACACGCTGCTGCTACTGTGTGTCGGTGGTGGAGGGAGTGAATGTTTGTGGATGTGGTGCCAATCAAGTGGGCTGCTTTGTCCTGGATGGTGTTGAACTCCTTGAGTGTTGTGGGAGTTGCACTCATCCAGGCAAGTGGAGAGTATCCCATCACACTCCTGACTTGTGCCTTGTAGATGGTGGACAGGCTTTGGGGAGTTAGGAGGAGAGTTACTTGCCGCAAGGTTCCTAGCCTCTCACCTGCTTTTTTAGTCACAGTATTAATATGGCTAGTCTAGTTCAGTTTCAGGATGTTGATAGTGGACGATTCAGCAATGTTAATATCTTTGAATGTCAAAGGGAGATGGTTAGATTCGCTTTTGTTTGGAGATGGTCATTGCCTGGCACTTTTATGGAGCAAATATTATTTGCCACTTATCAGCCCAAGCCTGGATATTGTCCATTTGGACATGGACTGCTTCAGTATCTGAGGAGTCGCGAATGGTGCTGAACATTGTGCAATCATCAGCGAACATCCCCACTTCTGACCTTATGATGGAAGGAGGGTCATTGATGAAGCAGCTGAAGATGGTTGGGCCGAGGACACTACCCTGAGGGACTCCTGCAGTGATGTCCTGGAGCTGAGATTACTGACCTCCAACAACCACAACCATCTTCCTTTGTGCTAGGTATGACTACAACCAGTGGGGAGTTTCCCTCTTTATTCCCATTGACTCCAGTTTCGCTAGGGCTCCTTGATGTCACACTCGGTCAAATGCTGCCTTGATGTTTTACCTCACCTCAGGAGTTCAGCTCTTTTGTCCACGTTTGGACTAAGGTCAGGAGCTGAGTGGCTCTTGCAGAACTCAAACTGAGCTTCAGTGAGCAAGTTATTGCTGAAAAAGTGCTGCTTGACAGGATTATTGACTACACCTTTACTGATGATGGAGAGTAGACTGGTGGGGCGGTAATTAGCCGGGTTGGATTTGTCCTGCTTTTTGTGTACAGGACATACCTGGGCAGCTTTCCACAAAGCTGGGTAGATGCCAGTGTTGTAGCTGTACTGGAACAGCTTGGCTAGGGGCGCGGCAAGTTCTGGAGCACAAGTCTTCAGTACTACAGCTGGATGTTTTCAGGGCTCAGAGCCTTTACTATACCAAGTGCCTTCAGCCAGTTGTTGATATCCCATGCAGTGAATCAATTTGGCTGAATCCTGGCATCTGTGATGCTGGGGACCTCTGGAGGAGGCCGAGATGGATCATCCACTCAGCACTTCTGGCTGAAGATGGTTGCAAATACTTCAGCCTTGTCTTTTACACTGATGTGCTATGTCCTCTATCATTGAGAATGGGGATATTTGTGGAGCCTCCTCCTCCAGCGAGTTGTTTAATTGTCCACCACCGTTCACGACTGGATGTGGCAGGACTGCAGAGCTTAGATCTGATCTGTTGGTTGTGTGATCACTTAGCTCCGTCTATCACTTGCTGCTTATGCTGTTTGACATACAAGTAGTCCTGTGTTATAGCTTCACCAGGTTGACACCTCATTTTTAGGTATACCTGGTGCTGCTCCTGGCATGCCCTCCTGCACTCTTCACTGAACCAGGGTTGATCCCCTGGTTTGATGGTAATGGTAGAGTGGGGGATATGTCGGGTCATGAGGTTACAGGTTGTGGTTGAGTACAATTCTGCTGCTGCTGATGGCCCCAGTCTTGAGTTTCTAGATCTGTTCTGAATCTATCCCATTTAGCATGGTGGTAGTGCCACACAACACGATGGAAGATGTCCTCGTTAGATGGGACTTCATCTCCACAAGGATTGTGCACTGGTCACTCTTACCAATACTGTCATGGACAGATGCATCCGAAGCATGTAGATTGATGAGGGCAAAGTCAAGTAGATTTTCCCTCTTGTTTGTTCACTCACCACCAGCCGCAGACCCAGTCTAGCAGCTATGTCATTTAAGACCCGGCCAGCTCGGTCAGTAGTGGTGCTACTGAGTCACTCTTGGTGATGGACATTGAAGTCCCCCACCCAGGGTACATTCTGTGACCTTGCCACCCTCAGTGCTTCTTCCAAGTTGTGTTCAACATGGAGGAGCACTGATTCATCAGCTGAGGGAGAGCTGAGAGATAGTGGTAATCAGCAGGAGGTTTCCTTGCCCATGTTTGACCTGATGCCATGAGCCTTCATGGGGTCCGGAGTCAATGTTGAGGACTCCCAGGGCAACTCCCCCCCAACTGTATACCACTGTGCCATCACCTCTGCTGGGTCAGGACATACCCAGGGATGGTGTTGGTGGTGTCTGGGACATTATCTGTAAGGTATGATCCCGTGAGGATGACTGTGTCAGGCTGTTGTTTCACTAATCTGTGAGACAGCTCTCCAATTTTGACACAAATCCCCAGATGTTAGGAAGGATGGTTTTGCTGGGTGGACTGGGCAGGAGTTTCCAGTTTTACTTCCGGTGCCTAGATTGATGCCAGGTGCTTTGTGGTGGGATTCAAACCCAGGTCCCCAGAGCATTACCCTGGGTCTATGGATTACTAGTCCAGTGACAATACCACTATACCACCACCTCCCCTCTGAGCTGTAAAGTTTTAGATTCAAGCCCCACTCCAGAGATCACAGAATCTCAGTTTACACTCTAGTGTGGAACTGAGGGAGTGCTGCATTGTCAGAGGTTCCATCTTTTGGATGAGATGTTAAACTGAGGCCTTAGCTGCCCCTTCAGGTGGATGGAAAAAATCCCACAGTGCTACTTTGAAGTAGAACTTTCCCCGGTGTCCTGGCCAATGACTTTTCCCTCAATCAACATCGTTAAAACAGATTAACTGGCCATTTAACTCATTTGTTGATGTGGGAGCTTGGTGTATGTCAGCTGGCTGCTGTGCTTCTTACTCTATAACAGCGACTGCTCTTCAAAAAGTACATCACAGGATTTGGCACACCCTGAGGATGTGAAAGGTGCAATAGAAATGCACATTTTTTTTTATTAACCACACAAAGTTCAACCGCCACAGTGGATTATGGCACAGACTGCGAAAGATTAAGAAACTTTGCCAGCTAGTCATTTTGTGAAGCGATTGAATGTCAAAAGAAAAATGGAACACGAGATCAAACCCAGCCAAAAATAACGGCACTCGCTGAATAATAGCGAAGGAAATCCAATCTCTTTCTTCCCACACCTGTTGTATTCTATATCTGGCATCTGAGAAGTTAGAGCTATTCAACGGGCTCCTTTGTGTCCAGGTCAGTTCTCCAAAGACTGATTTTCCACCGTCGTTTCCAAAATGTATGGACATTTCCACTCTCCTGTCTGTCAGAAATTAATGTACTGTAAGCTTCCAAGTACTGGAACTGTACAGTCAACATAATCCCACGCACAATCGCCAAATGCTTTCTCATTCACTCATTTTTCTGAATGGGTATGATAAAGGCAAAGCTCACAGTTTTACTGACCAACTGCCAAATGTACAGTTTTACTGGCAGCACTGTCAGCCTCCTGTTAAACACACACATGCAAAAGAAACCTATCTGTTTAAGAAATGGTAAACAACTTTTTTCAGGCTTTCTTACAGGTTCCACATCACCAGTCACTGCAATAAGCAGATCATATGTGCCCTATGATCCAGAGTGCACTCTTCCTACTCCAATATCTGAGTAAATGATTGTGGCCTGAGAGATGTAACCTTGTGTGTCCTGGATACTGTGACCTTACATTGGTTTCAGGGAAAGCAGGCACCCTAGTAAGATGAGGCAATAAACTGACTCATTTTACATAGAGTGGACGAAGAGCAGTTTTCTTCGCAAGAGTCATCTATTTCTTACTATCTTTCATGCCATAAAGTAATAAAAATGCTCCCTACCCACTGCCCCAGGCAAAATTCATTTGAAAGCCAACTCTCCCTAAGGTAATTGGGAATTTTATTCCTCGGGCCCTTGCCATATAGGCCCAGACACAGCCAGTCCTGGTGAGAGAAAGAAGAAGTAAGAGGGGTTTAAGGGTGATTTGATTAAAGTTTTCAAGATTTTAAGGGGAACAGATAGGACGGATTGAGAGAAACTATTTCCACTGCTTAGGGAGCTGCGGCCTAAAAATTAGAGCCAGACCTTTCAGGAGTGAAATTATGAAATAATTCTTCACAGAAACTGGTAACAGTTTGGAACTCTCTTTTGCCAGTGGGCAGTTGATGTCAGATGAACTGTTAATTTTAAATCTGAGATTGCTACATTTTTGTTCACCAATGGTATAAAGGAATATGGAGCAAAATCGGGTATATGGAGTTAGGTCACAGGTCAGCCATGACCTCATTGAATGACAGAACAGGCTGAAGGGGTGAAATGGCCTCCTCCTGTTCCTATGTTCCCAAAGAAGATCAATTAATCAATTAGGGCAGACTTAGGTCTCATGTGAGAAAGAAAGCTAGCTATTTTAATGTTTATATTTAGCCTATTAAGGGCCCTTGGCTCCCCATCAGAATGGTAGGTTGAGACATCCTAAGCAATAGCTGGCTGTGAGTTCCACTTGCACTGCAATTGTGGGAAGCCAGGAATTTTGGGACCTAGCTCCCTGCTTATGGATGGGGAGATGGATGCTTCCAGCAAATATTTCCTTTTTTCAGGAACCGCTTCCAATGGCAGAAGGACCAGTAAGCAAAGGAAACATGAGGTGAATGGCAAAAGAACCAGGGGCACCATGAGAAAACATTTTGTTCCACAGCGATTTGTTGTGATCTGGAACGTGTTCTCTAAAAGGGTGGTGGAAGCTGACTTTCTTTTATTCATTGTGGGCGTCGCTGACTGGGCCAGCATTTATTACCCATCCCTAGTTACCCTTGAGAAGGTGGTGGTGGTGAGCTGCCTTCTTGAACCGCTGCAGTCCATGTGGTGTAGGTACACCCACAGTGCTATTAGGAAGAGAGTTCCAGGATTTTGACCCAGTGACAGTGAAGGAATGATGATATATTTTCAAGTCAGGATGGTGAGTGGCTTGGAGGGGAACTTCCAGGTGGTGGTGTTCCCATGTGTCTGCCGCCCTTGTCCTTCTATAGATTCAATAATAAATTAAAAAGGGAATTGGATAAATATTGAATGAAAAATTTGCAAGGCTTTGGGGAAAGAGCAGAGGATTGGGATAGCTCTTTCAAAGAGCCGGCACTGTCACGACAGGCAAAATGGCCTCCTCCTATGCCCAACCATTCTATGATTCTATACATCAGCCTGCATATATGTGTATGAAAGTCTCTCATGGCCTTGTGAGATCAAAGTGCCGTAGAGTGCTCCAACTCTGAAGGGGAATGCTGGCTCCTCTTGTTTGGCTCTGGCCTGTGTTGTTGTGGGCATGTGAAGAGCCCATGAAGAAGCCTGGCTCATGAATAAATTTGTACTGCACACACCACTTTGCACTGCTGTGATATTAGGAGAGCTAGTGAAGCATCGCACCCTTTATTTGATGAACCAGGGAGATGTAAGTGAGAAATTGCAATCTTGTGGCATCTGTTGTGCTTGCTATTGTTAAATGAAAGCTTTCAGTGAATGTAGCTCATCGAGTGTTGACTCAGGCTGCACAGTTTGAGAGGGCTCAAGATGAGACATAGAGAACCCAAGAGGCCAATTCCAATAAGCAAGTAGCAAAGGTTTCAGTTCAACTCTGGGAAAGGCTACATTACCAAAAGTTATGCACACAAGGCCATAATCTGTATTGTAAGGAGCAGGGACTTGTTTACCCAAGTAGCCCTAGGCATGAGAGTAACATTGGGTACGGTTTGAAAACTGTAAAGCACATGCGCTGAAAATAAACTGGAGGTCAGGTGGCTCAACTTCTCATTGATATGTCAAACTGTGCGGATATGGATTGCATTAAAGAATATGGATATGAAATTGACACAATGATGTCTTTTCCCTTTGACCACACACAACTGAGATAGTATTGATTAAGATATCAGCAATGAAACATACGCATTTCTTAATCGCAGCCTTGTGTGTGACAACATGGGAACTGCACTCAAAATACTGGTGCATGAGTTATCAGGATACCCTCATGGCTGTACCTTGTTGTACTGTGATAGCTGTGTGCTCTTTCTCCATGTTGTCTCTACTCTCTTACATTCAAGTCCCTTGCATGATACCAATGATTGTAAATCCAATTGACCAGGCCAGGAGAGAACATGCACAGAGATAAGGGCGCTGGTTAATGTCACACCCTAAGGCCTAGTGGCACCTTGAGCAGCATGTGAGTTGAAAATCACAGTTAGGGGTTGCCAACTGTGGCTGGACGTATTCCTGGAGGCTTCATCACACGCCCTCCTGCCTTTAACTACACTACCCCCAGCCCTCCTGCCAATGTCTTTTCAGGCAATGTATTCCAGATTGTAACATCTCACTATCTAAAACAAAATTTTCCTCATCGCACCTTTTTTGTCAATTATCCTAATGTCCGAAAAGAAAAGCAGAGGATGAGTTAGGCCTTTTTGACCCATCAAAACTCATCCCTATGTAGCGGACAGGGTGTTCTCTTTGTGAACAACAGATTCCCTCTTTTATTGAAATCTTTTTCTCTTCCCCTTTTCTTGGGCTGCTCATATTACACTCTGACACCACCTGAGTGCAGGGAATGACCCCTGAACCTGAACAGTTAGGCCGGAGGGCCACCTGACATTGAACTTAGACTGGGTGACTACTTTGCAGAACACCTCCATTCAGTCCGCAAGCATGAGCCTGAGCGCCCGGTTGCTTGTCATTTTAATTCTCCACCTTTCTTCCACTCTGACCTTTCTGTCCTTGGCCTGCAGCAAGAGCTCCAGTGAAGCTCAAAGCAAGCTCAAGATACAGCACCTTATCGTTCAGACTCGGCACTCCCATCTACTCAGCATCAAGCTCGACAACTTGAAATTATAACCTCTGCCTCCATCTTGTTCTATGGACAGAATTTTACGGCACTGTTGTGGTGGGGGTGGGGCCATAAAATGCAGCGAGCTGTTCAAAACTTTGGCGAGACTGTAGAATCCCGCCAGCCTAAAATTCCGCCCTATGTATTTTTTTCCTCTGTTTTTTGGTTTGCCAGCTTCGTCTTGTCTTGTTTCTCTCTGTATCCCTTCATGTTGCATTCAGATGGTTCCTATATAGCCATTCACACCTCATCTGGACACTGCTTGTGTTTCTGTAATTTGCCCATTACCACTCTCTTTGGCTGTTGCATCATGAAATCTTCTGTCATTTAATCTCCCCTGCCTTCTACCCTATCACAGAGCTTCCCTTTTATTCTGCCTGATCCTCACCCCTTCCACTGGCTTAAAAGATGCACTGCCCGGACTCACCACGGCTCCTTCAACAGCACCTTCCAAACCCACAATATCTACCACTTAGAAGGACAAGGGCAGCAGATAGATGGGAACACCACCACCTGGAAGTTCCCCTCCAAGTCACTCACCATCCTGACTTGGAAATATATCGCCGTTCCTTCACTGTCGCTGGGTCAAAATCCTGGAACTCCCTCCCTAACAGCACTGTGGGTGTACCTACACCACATGGACTGCAGCGGTTCAAGAAGGCAGCTCACCACCACCTTCTCAAGGGCAACTAGGGATGGGTAATAAATGCTGGCCCAGCCAGCGATGCCCACATCCCATGAAAGAATTTTTAAAAACTCTTACATTTCCATCCTTCCTCAGATCTGATGAAAGGTCCTTGACCTGAAACATTAATTCTGTTCCTGACTCCACAGATGCTGCCTGATTTCCAGCAATTTTTGCTTTTTACTTCGAACCCTGGGTCTGAGGTCGGTCATTTAAGAGAAAGGAAATGCAACCTGGTGGGGCCTGACCGGGAAAGGTTTGATCGAGTGACCGAGAACAGTGGTCAGGAATGGGTGCATTGGGGCAAGGCCACCAGTGACCCCTGGTTTTAATGTAGGACTGAGAGGAGCACTCTTGCCCCTCCTGTCTCCACATTCAGGCAAGTGTGTTTCTATGAACGTATCTGTTTAATGAGCTTTGAATCTTCACCAAGTGTGTTTGCTGAAACCCCAGACACTGACCTCCCATTGTTTGGGTCACATAGTTGGAGCGATGGAATGTGGTTCACTGGCTGTTGGAGCCCAGTGTCTCATGTGGTTGATTCTTAATGTTTGTCTGCACCATGGCTGCTTCTCCAAATTACTATTACAGCATAAGAACAGGCTATTCAGCCCAACTAGCCTGTGCTGGGATTTATCTGCCACACCAGCAGTGGACCTAATCCTGCATGTCCATCCTGTTCCTATATCCCATTCAACCACCTACCTAACCTATTCTTAAATCTTGATACGGTCTCTACTTCAATCACTAACTCAGATAGCGAACTCCACAGTCTCATAACCCTCTGTGTAAAAACATTTTGCCTGCTCTCCATCCTAACTCTCTTGCTTTGAAATTAATTTCTATGTCTTCTTACTCAAGACCCTCAGTCTCTGGAAACAGTCTGTTTCTAACTGCCCTGTCCCAAGAATTTTGAACAACCCCATCAAATCACTTCATAACCGATTCTATTCTAGCAAGCAATGTTATCATTCAGTAAAAGCAAAATACTGCGGATGCTGGAAATCTGAAACAAAAACAAAAAGAAATGCTGGGAAAAGCTCTGTTCCTGTCAGAAAAACAGGGTTTTTCCAGCATTTTTGTGTTTGTGTTTGTGTTGTTATAATTCAATGCTCATTTACTGAGTAGGGGAGGAATCTGGAGCCAGGTTTTCTTTGCCGTGGGTTTATTTACAAAACCCGGAGAACATAGGTACAGAGTCTCCGTTCTTTCCTCCCACGTAGATGGGAACCAGTTCTTATGGGAAGAATTTTCAGGTCGTCGAGCTGACGTGTAAAATGATGCAGGGTGACGTCGGGCGGGTGTCCTGACATCAACGCGCGCCATTTAGGTCTTCAGTTCGGCGGGCGCACAGCCTACTTGCCTGCGTGCCTGCCGAACTGTCAAAGGCCTATTAAGGCCATTTAAATATCAATTAAAACAATAACCCGAGCTGCCCGTCTAACCTTAAGGTTGTCGGGCAGGCGAAGAGCCCAGGGTGGCCTTTGCATTTGTCATGAAAACTCATCCACGGGCGGGATGAGGTTTCATGAAGTGTTTAAAAATTAAATAAAGAATGTTCAAACATTTGATAAGCATGTCCCAGTTCATGGGACGGGGACATGTGTAAGTAGTTTTTTTCTGACTTTAATAAAAGCTCACATTCCGAATTTAATCTCCCTGACGCAGCTCCGTGCCTCGGGGAGATTTCTGTGCTCCTTCATGCGCATGCATGAAACAGCGCAGGCCCTGATTCAGGGAACACCCCCGGCCCGTCCACACAGGGAGCGCTCAGCGCCTCCAGGTGTGCGTCACGCTGGGTGGCTCTTAATTGGCCTGCCCACATAAAATGGCGGCGTGGCCCTGATCGGGGGTGCCAATCGGGTTCGTGCCCGCCCCAGCACAACCCCCCGACAGGTGGAAATTTCTGCCCTATATGTACTTAACCATAATGCCCCAACCCTTCCCCAATTAGTAACAGTTGCTCTCACTTACAACTCAAACATACGCTTCAATGTGACAGGGTTGCAACATGAACAAGTAATGGCCCAATTTTTCAAGTCTTCTTTCCTATTTGTATTTCCTCACCACAGACAGCATTCTAGTGAATGCACACTCTACCCTCGCTATTGTCTTCCACTAGTGTAAAGCCCAAAAGTATGCACAGTGCTCTGCTGGCTCTCTTAAAAAGATTTCACAAAGATTCACCATGACATTTCAATTTTTACATTCAATACCTTTTCGCGTAAAGCCCAATATCTCACTTGCTTTTATTAATGGCCTTTTCCACTTGAAGAGCTGCCTATCCATTGAATGTATGTAAATCTGAACCCCCAAGTGCCTCTATTCTTCACTGTAGGTGAGGATCCCGTGCTGAGATTCAACTGAAGTGGAAGAGTGGGATTCAGGAATTTGATATGAATGACATGGAAGACTTTTTTAATCTATCCAATTCCCCTTCCATTACTACTCTCTGGTAAAACACATCCAAACATATTGAATTCAATATGCCACCTGTTTCTGTGTTCTTCCCTGAAGTTGGGCAATAAATGCTGGCTGAGCCAGCAATGCCCACATCCCATGAGGAAGTAAAAAAATGTTATTTCACAACTTACCACCCTTTGGGTGAAGGTTTTTTGCTGACATTCCTTCTTACTCCACTGCTTCCAACATACTGACCTCCAACAGTGGCCAGAAGGTCTTGAACTCAAAGGCCCAACATGCCTGAGAGGCCTTCAGCCATGCTGGAAATTTCCTGGCCCCTGCCAAGAGGCAAGCCTAAGGTGGGGGGGTAATTCTTCCCTTCCACCACCACCCCCCCCAACCTGCCTCCACTCCATGGCCCAAGCTAATGGAGAAAATCTTCCATATTGTGTGAAGTGCTTTGAGGTGTTCCTGAGAGCTGGGATGGAAACATTACATAAATGCAAAACTTGTATTTTCCCCACACTCAGTTGAACGAAGAATAGCCTTTCAATATATAAGTCTAATGCTATGACGTGGCAGATGATGTGGGCCAGGTGGATCAAATCCACGAGAGAAACTTGATCACGTGGTCACAACTGTTTTGCAATTTGTACTTTATTTCGAGATGCGTGCCCTGAATTCAGAAATAATAAGACTGCCACTACTTCAGATGTTTTTAGTAAACTAAATTAGCCATTTACCAACAAAAGAAAAGATTTCAAGCACATGCATAGGTCTACAAATTCGTACTATAGTAACTCCTAAAACCCCTAATTAATCTGGCTCCCAGTTACACCTCTGTTAAGGCAATAGTAAAAATAAATAGATTTAAACAGACCCAGGCAAAGCAACACAATACCCTGGATCGGAGGATTCAAAGTGAGTTTTCTCAGCTTCGGTTTCTGTAGACAGCAACTTGTTGCACAGATGCTGAAGACTTTTCACACTTATTAGATCTTAGAATTGCTTCTCCTCTGACACATAGCCTCATCTCCTTTATACATGTTTCTCCCTTTTTAATGCAAATTCCATTCTTTCAACATGTCTTTGGAACTTTACCTTTCTCATAATATAATATTTTTCATAGTGCTAATATTATCAGTAACCTTTGGGAAAAATAAGCACACTATTTGACTTAGCTTCATCTCTTTGAAATTCAAACTACTCTACTTTATCTAAAAATGCAAAACTTCAGCCATGTTTATGTATTTAGCATTTCAAACCTAGCTTCTTGTTGATGCTCAAAGCCTCTAGACCAGCTGTCTCCAATTCAATTAATCCCATACACACACACACACACACACACACACACAGAGAAACTATCCAAACCCCACTATTAACCTACCTTTATAATAAATCACAATAATATTATGAGAATTATTATATTTTCACGACACTAGGCTTTATTGACATATGGGTCTAGGAAGCATGAAGGTCATTTAATAACTTGCTACCAGGGTTGAGAACCACCAAGGATTGGCCTGGAGTCTCCAGGAATTACAGCCTAATCTCATGGACACAGCTGAGAGCAACCCAGGAGAAAAATCATAAAGAAAGAAAGACTTACATGGCATTTTTCATGACCACCAGACATCTCAAAGCACTTTACAGCCAATGAAGTACTTTTGAAGTGTAGTCACTATTGCAATGCAAGAAGCAGAGCAGCCAATTTGCGCAGAGTAAGCTCCCACAAACAGCAATGCAACAATGACCGGATAATCTGTTTTTGGGATGTTGAGTGTGGGATAATTATTGGCCAGGACACCAGGGATAACTCCCCTGTTCTTCTGCAAAGATACAGGACAGAATTGTTTACAGCCAGCCAAGTAGGGACTCAGCTTAACACCTCATCTGTACAGTACCTCCAACAGCACAGCAGCATCAGTCTGTGCTAAAGCCCTAGAGTGGGACTTGAACCCAGAACCTTATGATTCAGAGTTGAAAACATTACCAACTGAGCCATGGCCAACACTCACAAGGAGCAGCACGAAAAATTGCATGTTTCTTTCATTTTCTTTTAACTTTTCAATTCATTAGTTCAAAAAATATTTCAATACCTGATTTGCACAGGAAGGCGGGGCTTTGCGAGGATGGGCACATCAGGCAACCAATGGCAAGGTGGCAGGAGGCCTTGTGCTGCCAGAGTTGGCAACCTTATGTGCTGATCACAAAACTTCCACAGTGCTGGCTCAATATGAATTAAAATCTGTTGGCATTGTTGGCATCTTGTTTTTATTTCCCAGTATATTGCTTCAGATGGTAAACAATGCAACTTTAGCCTGTTTTTACCACACGGCGGGCCATTTGATTGTTACGTTAACCACAGTACATGCCAGTGTCCACATGCTACGCAAATGTCCCATCTTCGTAAACCCATGAGGAATAGAGCAGACATTAAGAGTTACAGTAATGATTTCCACTTGACACAAAAAAGGAAGCTACCAGAGATTTCAATCTTCAAATTCAATAATGTGCTCTGGTTGCAACTTGCCAACTCATTCACATCTTGTGTTGTATAAAGTTCCTGTACATACATAAAAGCATGTCAGGTAAAAAGTGGTAATTCTTTCACATCTGGGTGTCACTGGCTAGGCCAGCATTTATTGCCCATCCCTAATTGCCCTTGAGAAGGTGTTGGTGAGCTGTCTTCTTGAACCGCTGGTACTCTTTGTTTTGTGTTAGGAAATTTGTATCGACTCTTGTGCATGAACGAACTAGGTCAAAGATAATGGCCCAGAATTTGTTGCCTAATAACTGGCTTCAATGGTGCTCACAGCCATTAATATATAAAGTGTCCAGCAGCTTGTGGGAAAAAAAGAGATGTGAACTGCACATCGCCACAAGTTGTTCTCTTTTTTCTCTTTCTCTAACCGATTTGACTCCAATTTACTCAATTTCCTTCTCCATTACTCCTGTTCCTTTCTCAATCCTTAATTCCCATCAAATAATGAGGCAGACTGTTGGTCCCATTGGGCACCAAAGTCCCAGATACCCTATTGCCCTCGCTGCGCCTTCATCAACTCACACTGCCAGCATCTTTGAGGGCAAACCAGAGGGCAAAAATGTTTGAGCTGGAGAGTGAGGGGAAACAGTCTAACCAACAGCAAATGTTGGACCATTCATTCCTATCAGGCCCAGGGTGGTTTCTATATAAGAAAGAACTGGCCTTGTCACATCTTTGGGCAGTCTCAAACCACTTTAAACATCACTGCAATTCTTTCGAAATGCATTACTGTTAGGTAAGCAAGCACAGCAGCCATTTTGCACACAGCAAGATCCCACAAGCAGCAAATGACGAGTTAACCCACAGCCTCCTATCTAAAAGGCAAGAGAGCTACCAACTGATCCAAGGCAACATGCTGGCACCAACTCTGGTATGTCTTACAATACACATTAGATAAGGGTCAGATAAAGGGGACAATTTCCACCACTCTCCTCACAACATGGTTCAATGCATGTTGCAACCTGAGCCCTCCTCCTGCTGTATCACGATGATACTCCCACTTCCTATGTCCATGTGGCCTGTCCAATCAAATGAGATTGGCAACTTATAAGCAGACAGACCTACCAATCTTTGCCCCATGTCCCCTGATAGTTTGAGGGGAAGATTTTTGGTGCAAGTTCACAATATACACATAGCAGCCAGAAGAAACATTCAATTATTGTTTTGGGCAAGCTGACCGACCACTCATTTCAAAGCATATTGGAAATTCCTGCTTTTTTTAATTCATTCATGGGATGTGGGCATCACTAGCTAGCCAGCATTGCCCATCCCTCCCCTTGTTCAGAGGGCATTTAAAACTCAACTGTCTGTGGGTCTGGAGTCACATGTAGGCCAGACCAGGTAAGGACAGCAGATTTCCATGAGTGAACCAGGTGGGTTTTTATGACAATCAGACTTTTAATTCCAGACTTTTATTGAACTCAAATTTCACCATCATTTGCACAGTGGTAGGATTCAAGCCCATGTCCCCAGAGCATTACCCTGGGTCCCTGGAATACTAACCAGTGATAATACTATGATGCCACTGCCTCCCCTTCATTCCCCAATTGACTAGAATGTAAATAAGGGAAAAACTGGTCATCTGCAGAGGCAATAGAAAGACAAGGTGCATTCTCATTTCCCATTAATGGGCTTAAAACTGGATGATTGTCATGCGTGAGGGGGAGTGCATCAGCAGAAGTTCCCTTCATATTTTAGAGCCTGGATTTGGTTTTAGTCCAGGCCAGTGTCAGGTTCCCCTCTGCAATGCTGTAAGTGGAAGGAATTTGAGCAGTGTCAACTCAGCTGCCAATGGGTCCAGAACAGCTTTGAACACGGGATTGAATTGAGCAATCTCAGTCAGAAAGGCCACAGGATTGCCAGTGTGATCAATGGGAATCAGCGGGGTGGGTGGGGGAGGGGATGGTAGGCTTTTTGAAGATTTTGGATCGAGTCACGTTATTGTCAAGGACTCACGTTTAAGACCATTGCTGAGGGTTGGGGGGAGATGAGGAGAATTTTTTTATACACAGTGAGTTGTTGTGATCTGGAACCCGCTGCCTGAAAGGGCGGTGGAATCAACCGGAGCTTTCAAAAGGGGAATTGGATACAGAGTTGAGAAAGAAAAAAATTTTCAGGGTGACACGGAAAGAGCAGAAGAGTGGATTTAATTGAATAGTGCATTCAAAGAGCCAGAACAGGCACGATGGGCCAAATGGCCCACTTCTGTGCAATGTGATTCAATGCTAAAGATAGGAAGCTAAGAAATAGGAGAAAGAGTAGGCCATTTGGCCCCTCAAGCCTGCTCTGCCTTTCAATAAGATATGATTGTGGCCTTCACTCCACTTTCCTGCTGCCCCCACACCCACCCCCCGCCCCCACCCCCACCACCATAACCCTTTTCCCCCTTATCGATCAAAAATCTGTCTAACTCAGCCTTAAATATATTCAATGTCCCAGCCTCCACTGCTCTCTGGGGGAGAGAATTCCACAGACTAACGACCCTCAGAGAAGAAATTCCTCCTCATCTCCGTCTTAAATGGGAGACCCCTTATTTTTAAATTGTGTCCCCTAGTTCTAGTCACCCCAGAAGGGGAAACATCCTCTCAGTATCCACCCTGTCAACCCCCCTCAGGATCTCATATGTTTCAATAAGATCACCTCTCATTCTTCTAAACTCCAATGGGTATAGGCCCAACCTGTTCAACCTTTCCTCATAAGACTAACCCCTTCATCCCAGGAATCAGCCAAGTGAACCTTCTCTGAACTGCTTCCAATGCAAGTATATCCCTCCTTAAGTAAGAAGACCAAAACTGTACACAGTTCTCTAAGGGCAAAGTCACCAATGTCCTGTACAATTGTAGCAAGACTTCTCTAATTTTATATTCCATCCCCCTTGCAATAAAGGCCAATATTCCATTTGTCTTCCTAATTACTTGATGGACCTGTCTACTAACTTTTTGTGGTGAATCAACTTTCATGTGATGACCAAGTGCTTCATACTGACACTGGGCACCTGAAAGTGGAAAACCAACGCAATAATTTGCAAACGAAAAACCTGGAAGACAGTGCATGGAATAGAACAGGCCACGACTGTATGTGAGAAAGTGATGTGTCACCACCAAGCTAACAATACACAAACCATTGTAGAAGTGGTGTTTAAAGTTTAAAATGGTAAGCCGTCTCAACCAAGTGGAATGGTTGTATTATCTATTTAAGAAAACATAAAACAAGAGATGGCCATTTGGTTAATCAGCCCTGCTCCTTCTACAGACCATTTATAATCCAACCATCCAGAGATTTAATATCTCACATTGAGGGCTGGATTTTTATGGAGTTGGGGAGACTCCGTGGAGGGATGAAAATGGCAGCTGGGACCTGATTCCAGGATTCCGGACCCCATTTCCGAGGTTTCCGATTTTTGGGAGTGCCTTTTAAGTGCCTTTTGGGTCACAAGCCCGCATCCTGCACTCCTGACCTGGCTGGCTACATTGCGGGGATAGGCATGTCCAAGTCCTTCACAATTTTCATGGAGTCGGGCCAGCTTTTCAATGAATCATGGCTCATGGCACCTCAGAGGTGTTGTGAACCATAGTCTGAATGTAGGAACTGTTTGAAAGGCACGTTCAAAAGGTTCTCCTCATGACCTCACCTCCCCATGCCAAAGTATGCATCCACGTGCCCAATTCCTGTGGCCCCTCGTGCCCCCATGCAAAGGTATAGGCATTTCTATGCCCATTCACCCACTATAACCAATGAATCCTTTGGTGACATCATAGTGATTTCTGGGCTCCCAGCCAAGCCTCATTATGCATTCTTGAGTGAGAGCTTTGACATCCATTAGAGTACTGAAATACCTGAACCCCAGGGAAGGCATTGCTTGATTGACAGCTCTGGCTCTCTGATCTCTTCTGTCAATTGCACAATTTTTAATTTACACAAGATAAAGAAGTTTCAATTGCTTGCAGTTTCAGCTATTGATACTTTAAAAGGTGTGGATGATTGACACTTTTATTGGCCTGAAGTAAAAAGGAGCATTTTTTTAAGAAAGTGGAAAGCTATCAATGAATGCCTGTTTTTTAAAGCTTTTTTTTTCACACATCCTATTGTGTATGGTGTATAGTGGGTGAATGGGCATGGAAGTGCCAAAGCTTGGCACGGGGAGCATGAAGAGCCATAGGGGGGTGAGTGGTGGCATGGGGTCATGTGGGGCCATAGTGGTTGGGTAGGGGCATATCTTGGCATGGGGGTGGATAATGGGGGCATGAGGTGGCATGGATGGGGCATGGGGAGTGCATTGGGGGGTGAAGGGGTGTGAGGGGTGAGGGCTGGAGAGCTTTTGTGTTTGTATTGTAACTGGGGCAAAGGCCTTTTAAACGGCCCACCTCAATACGTGGCTGCCTCCGAACTCTTTCCTTGGTTGGCTGGCCTGGATGCAGCCCACACTTGCAAAACCCCTCCTCAACCCACAATGATATGCCTGCCTTGCTTGGCCCTTTCTCCCAAGGTGGGAAGGCCGAGCTTGGAATTTTCCAGACTCCTGCTAGCCCACCTCAAGGATAAAAATCTAGCTCTCAATCTCCAGAAAGAAAGACTTTCATTTGTATAGCGCCTTTCACAACCACCAGACTTCTCAAAGCACTTTACAGCCAATGAGGTACTTAAGTGCAGACACTGTTGTAATGTAGGAAATGCGGCAGACAATTTGCGCACAGCACAGCAAGCTCCCACAAACAGAATGTTATCATGGCCAGATAATCTGTAATA
Organism: Carcharodon carcharias; assembly: GCF_017639515.1. Classification (NCBI taxonomy): domain Eukaryota; kingdom Metazoa; phylum Chordata; class Chondrichthyes; order Lamniformes; family Lamnidae; genus Carcharodon; species Carcharodon carcharias. The sequence goes on along the minus strand of NC_054507.1, from coordinate 14,070,156 downwards.
ATGATGTTGATTGAGGAATAAATATCGGCCAGGACACCAGGGAGAACTCCCCTGCTCTTTTTCAAAATAGTGACTTGTGATCTTTTACATCAGCTTTGTGATTCAAAGGCAAGAGTTCTACCCACTGAGCTGACACTCGAAGCTTCCCATAGATAAGCAAAGCAAAACTCCAGAATATTCAAAGATTTAGTGTCAGCCCCAACCTGCGGTCCCTAAGACAACATTCTCCCCTCCAAACCCCAACAGCACAGGAACCATGGCTGGAATCTTCCAGCCATGATGGTCACAAAACTATTGCCAATTGTCGTAAAAGCCCATCTGGTTCACTAATGCCCTTTAGGGAAGGAAATCTGTCGCCCTTACCTGGTCTGGTTACATGTGACTCCAGACCCAGAGCGATTCAGACTCTTGAATGCCCTCTGAATAAGGGCAATTAGGACGGGCAATAGATGCTGGCCTAGCCAGCGATGCCCACATCCCACGAGCAAATAAAAAAAGCACTCCCCCCCTCCCCCACAACAACGGGGCCAATGAGCCATTGAAACCTACATTTACATTGGCGGGACCGGAAGATCCCATCGGTGTGAGGGGCTGGAAAATTCTGGCCCATGTGTTTGAAAATTCATTCTGGGCCAGCATTTATTTCCCATCCCTAATTGCCCTTGAGAAGGTGATGGTGAGCCATCGTCTTGATCCGCTGCAGTGTGTGTGGTAGCAGTGCTCCCACAGTGCTGGTAGTTAAGGAAGTAGTTCCACGATTTTGATTCAGTGACAATGAAGGAGCAACAATGTATGTGGCCTCCTTCAACACCTCAATCTGTCATTATCTCAAGAACCCTCAATCCCAGTTCTGTTTTGAAGCAATTAGTTGTCTCAATTTCCTGTGAGGGCAGTCCGCAGATACAAGACTTGGCAAATATTGAAACAACGTTGTTCTTTCTAGATATTTCCTGGTGTAGTTTCACTTCTTATGGAAACACTTGAGGCAAAAATACAGGAAACCCATCAAGGACTTATGGGACGGAATTTTATGCCAGCGGGACTTTACAGCCCTGTTGAAGGCAGTGGGCTTTTGTATGGCTCGCCGCATTTTAATGCCCCACCCCCACCACAATGGGGCCATAAGGTTCCGCCCCATGGAAAAATGTCAAGTCTGCATGAAATATTGTCTGTGAATGGTCTCACAATAATGTTACGGGAAGGTTATCACTGTTGGAGTGTTTCTCGTTATTCCTTCAAGGGATGTGGGTGTCGCTGGCCAGGCCAGCATTTATTGCCCATCCCTAATTATCCTTGAGAAGGTGGAGCTGCCTTCTTGAACCGCTGCAGTCCATGTGGTGTAGGTACACCCGCAGGGATAAAATGTTCACGGTTATGTAAAGTAAAAGAAGACACTTGAGGGATGAGGTCCGCTATCAGGTGCTTGAATTTGCAGTATTGACACAGCGTGCGGAAGTTCATAGACCTCATTTTATTCTTATAGTACTGCAGTGCCCCAGTAGCTGTCAGACTTCAGGGAGCACCTGCCTGCACCCTCACTTGTCTTGGCACCCACCCTTATCCCACAGCAGCACTGAGCTTTTCCCTGCGCACATTTCACGCTGGCTGCTAATTAATTGGTCAGCCAGCAAGAAATCACAGCACAAAGCACATACCTAAGGAGAGCAAGACTCAGGCCTTGCTTTTTATTCCAAACTTATTGAATGAAATTCAAATTCCACAGCTATCATTGTGGGATTTGAACTCATCTCCAGATCATCAGTCCAGGCTGCTGGATTGCTAAGCCAGTAATATAACCATTATGCCACACTGAAAGGCACTAGCTTGTTGCTTGTCTATTTTACAAATGCAGCATACGGTGTGGTCCTTAGCTATAGAGAGCAGGGCAATCCCAAAATTCCAACCTTAGTTTATGTCAGTTAGATGATCCCAATAAGTGTCTCTGTCCCAGGGAGAAAATGAATGAGGTCACCATTTAGTAATTTCTGCTGGAAATTCCACTGGTCTTTATCAATATACAGCACAATTTATTTTGAGTGATGGGCACTGTGCTGTCTGCGTATGATGCAGACATGAGGAAACTTTCCAGTCACTTAACGGAAACCTTCAATGATATGAAGGGAATCGAGAGCATACCAATTATTTGCTATAGTTGTTTGTAGTACAGAACTTGAGCATTGCTGAAAAAGACATTTTGTCAAAGCTTTTTGTTTTGCACTCATCAGGACAATCGCAGGAATACCAGCTTCATCAAAGTGTCTTTTTGCAGCAATGCTCAAGTTATTTGTTATCACGAAGGGTTCAAATCACAGGGGATACAGCCATTAGGAGTAAGAAGGAAAGTCAGTGGAGAACAGTTCACTCAGAGAGTGATAAATTGTGAAATCACTCAGCAGGGAAGGACACGGTTTATTGGATTCAATAGATTTAGATGTGGTTTTCCTAGCGAGAAGATTGAAGGACATGGATGGGGAGTTGGTTAGATTAAACAAAAGATTTTAAATCTCGCCTTGCTACATTCCTCAGCATGGCCCAAATCCTTCCAAACCAATTAATTCTTTTATGAAGTGGTGGCTACTGTTGTTTCATGAGGAAACACACCAGCCAGCTTGTACACAGCAAGATCCCACATACAGATGGATAAGCAATTAAGCTGTTTGTGGTGGAGGTAGGCATGCTGTTCAGAGCACATCCCTGCTCCTTTTTGCCTCTTAGTACTCTTACTCTCCAATAAACCAGAACACAGAGCTACAGATGAATAATGCACCTGATAGGTGCACCTTGGCTCAGTTGGCAGCACCATTGTCTCTGAGTCTGATGGCTTTTTGAGTTCAAAGACCACTCCAGAGATTTGAGCACATAATTCAGACTGACGCCCCTGTGTGGTATTGAGGTCATGAGTGTGCACCCCCATCCTGGAAACAGATTCTAAAAACAAAATTTGAGCAATATCACTCTCTAAAGAATAATTAATTGCTAGTAAAGCAGTGATTATTTGCAAACTAAGCTGTTAGCTCATAAGGATTCCCCTTATGTGCTGCTCGTAACCAGCTTTCGAGGAGTTGATCAAACTTTCAAAGATTATTCAATTCTCAAAAATGGTAAACCATATGCATTCTAAAAAAAATCCAAAGTCAAGCTTTTAATGAGCTGCCACTGCCACAATATTAAGTGATGCCTGTGAAAGGGGCTTTTAGCAACGCATGGTTGGCGTAATGTGTGGCCTCCCTGGTCGAATTTCCCATCATGGCTCAGCGAGCAACCAGCTGCAGTCACGCGGATTGCATCCAACTGTTGCTATGTTATGACTACAGCGATAATAGCTGTGGTCAACTGGGTGACTTCCCATTTCCTCTCTGTACATGAAAGATATTTGACAATTACTTTTTTTTCTGCTGAGCAGCAACAAAGCTCTAAACCACATCCGCCTCCCCCCACCCCACCCCTTCGCATGTCCTTGAAAAAAAAAAGAAAGAGTGACAGGAAATGAAGACGAGTCTAGCCTGTGAAGCCTGTGATAACTTGTTAAAGATCTGGAGCTGTGCTACACTTTTGAGTCATGCTAGGGTTGGTGCCACAGCAACTATTCAAGAGCATGGCAAAAACATTGATGTGCTTCAGATCTTCAATGCCCCAGATCCAATGCCCACAAAGAAATGTTAAAAATTTCACGGCAGTTAACTATGCTGACCTAAGACCCTGCCCAAAGAATAAAGAAAACCAGTAGGAACCTCCATGGACATATTTTGGGACATGTCCACTCACATTTTTTTTAAGGTCACTAGACAATCTTGCATGGTCTTAATGGAGGAGAGAGTAGGTCTCAAGCGCAAGTGCAGTGTTCAGGTTAAGCAGAGTTACAGGACGGGTGATAACCAGACCAGACATAATGCGTCCTCATTTTAGGGTCATACATTCTACCCTTATTTTCCTACAATGGCCTGGTACGCGTCAGAAGAATAGCGGAGAGTTTAATGATGCTGGGCATTATTAGTGGATATATATATAAAAAAGCACAGGAATGTGTGGCGAGGAAGAGACACGGTGGGTGGGTTCTTCTGCACCCGCCCGCCGCTGGGATCTTCCGGTCCTACCACGAGTCAATGGACTCCGAGCTGGGGCGCCGCCTTGCCCGCAGAGGGTCCCGCCCACAATGGGACCAGAAAATCCCGGCCATCATGAGTTGTGGATCCACACACATCACTGGCCGATTTGCGCCACTTTGCCATTAGCTGCAAAAAAATGGCAGCTCCCCCTTAACCTCACCAGAGGTCTCACAAAGTTGCTGCATTTTTGCAGTGAAAACAAATTAACCTTGAAACAGAAAGTTAGGGCTGCTATTTCCCAGCGTAAGGACACTATTAATGGGGTGATTTGTCAATCTGTCAAGAAAGGGAACGGACCCAAATAATAAAAATGTGGCTGGGGATCAGGGGCATGGGCAAAAGCTGAGGCAGCAGTCCTGCCTCAATAAAGTGGCATCAATGTTGGGGCCAAGAGAAAGATCTGCATCAAGGTTTTTATGTTGATATGCTTCCTAATGAACTTGCGATGATACTGTGCAATGTAAATCTCCCCTTTGATAAGAACAGGGCAGTCAAGCATTATAATGAACAATGTATTCTTCTGCTGCTAAAATATAACTTGGACACAACTTCTAATTGCTTAGCTTTCCTCAGGTCACCTAGAGACTAATTAGTTTAAGCAGCTTGTCAGGTCAATTTGTGATCAGACTAGGCTCCTTTTAACACTAAGCTTTGTCACAAAAATTTATGTATGCTATATTGTGCATCAGACAGGTGACAGATTCTGTTATATCAATAGATTTGATGGATTCTAACTTGAGATCGATGTGCTGACTGCAGCCAATTTCTTTGAGCTTGCTTCCAGTTCTCCTTGTGGCTTGCATCATGTAAAAAGAATGAGAGCTAAGTATTAATATTAATACCGGGTTACGCCAGAGTATGAATTACAGCAAGTTTGATATGTATGTTATGCATAGCAACAGTCAGTTTTAGACATTTCAGTTTCCAAATTAAGTCATGATACAGGACAGCTACACCATTGTCAAAATTTCTTCTCTAATCCAGGTGGTCAAATCCAATTTTCACTGGATAGGTTTTCATGTACATCGCTGTAATGAGCAAATAGTGAGACCAGAGAGAAGCTACCACTGCAGTTACCGTGTCGCTGGGACACAGTGGCCAGAGGGAGACTACCCACTGCGTTTACCATGTCGCTGGGACACAGTGGCCAGAGGGTATATTGCCACTGTGTTTACTGTGTCACTGGGACACAGTGGCCAGAGGGAGACTACCCACTGTGTTTATCATGTCACTGGGACACAGTGGCCAGAGGGTATATTTCCACTGTGTTTACTGTGTCACTGGGACACAGTGGCCAGAGGGAGAGTACCCACTCCGTTTACCGTGTCGCTGGGACACAGTGGCCAGAGGGAGACTACCCACTGCGTTTATCGTGTCGCTGGGACACAGTGGCCAGAGGGTATATTGCCACTGTGTTTACTGTGTCACTGGGACACAGTGGCCAGAGGGAGACTACCCACTGTGTTTATCGTGTCACTGGGACACAGTGGCCAGAGGGTATATTTCCACTGTGTTTACTGTGTCACTGGGACACAGTGGCCAGAGCGAGACTACCCACTGCGTTTATCGTGTCGCTGGGACACAGTGGCCAGAGGGTATATTTCCACTGTGTTTACTGTGTCACTGGGACACAGTGGCCAGAGCGAGACTACCCACTGCGTTTACCATGTCGCTGGGACACAGTGGCCAGAGGGAGACTACCCACTGCGTTTATCATGTCGCTGGGACACAGTGGCCAGAGGGTATATTTCCACTGTGTTTACTGATGAAAGGTCACAAACCTGAAACATTAACTCTGTTTCTGCCTCCATAGATGCTGCCAGACCTGCTGAGTTTTTCCAGCATTTCAGATTTCCAGCATCAGCAGTACTTTGCTTTTGTGTGGATAGCTTCCTTCCATGATTTCGGCCAAGTTGGAGTCCTACTTTGGAAATACCTTGAAACTGAAAATTATTGTTGGAGTTAACAGAGGACAGATGGTTAACACTTTTGGAGGATAGTGTTCTGTCCTCTAACATTAATGGAGACCTCCAACAGTAATTTCCTAAGAGGAATGAGGAGGACAGTGTTAATGAGTTCAAACATCAACATTTTCATTAATTTACTTGCTGCCTCCTTGTGAATCAGGTCAGTTACTTGAGTAACTTGGGTGTGCGAAACATTCCAGTTCAGCTACAGGCAGCAGAACACAGTCTGATATCAAGTTCTGTCGAAGGGTCATGAGGACTCGAAACGTCAACTCTTTTCTTCTCCGCCGATGCTGCCAGACCTGCTGAGTTTTTCCAGGTAATTCTGTTTTGGTTACAGTCTGATATCTCACTGGCGGCTTCCTGGGGGTTACCATTGACCAGAAACTGAACTGAACTGGACTAGCCATATAAATGCTGTGGCTACAAGAGCAGGTCAGAGGCTGGCAACTCTACAGTGAGTAACTCACCCCCCCAAAGCCTGTCCACCATCTACAAGGCACAAGTCAGGAGTATGATGGAATACTCTCCACTTGCCTGGACGAGTGCAGCTCCAACATCACTCAAGAAGCTCAACACCATCCAGGACAAAGCAGCCCACTTAATTGGCACCCATCCACAAACACTCACTCCCTCCACCACTGACACACAGTGTGTGCCATCTACAAGATGCACTGCAGGAACTCACCAAGGCTCCTTCGACAGCACCTTCCAAACCCACGACCACTACCGTCTAGAAGGACAAGGGCAGCAGACACATGGGAACACCACCACCTGGAAGTTCCCCTCAAAGTCACTAACCATCCTGACTTGGAAATATATCGCCGTTCCTTCACTGTCGCTGGGTCAAAATCCTGGAACTCCCTCCCTAACAGCACTGTGGGTGTACCTACACGAAGGTAGGGTGAAGGGTTTGGGGAGAGGGAAATTCACCAAATGACCATCATTACGAAGCAAAGCCAAATGATGCGTATGTTCTCACTAATTTACTTGCTGCCTCCCTGTGAATCAGGTCAGCGTCAAGTAACTCAGGCATGACGAAACATTCCAATTCAGCTACGAGCACTCAGGCAGCGGAGCACAGACTGACATCTCACTGGTGACTTCCTGTTGCGAGATTATTCCTGGAAAATGAGTTCTGTGACCCGACACCACAGGGACTGCAGTGTTTCAAGAAGGCGGCTCACCACCACCTTCTCAAGGGCAATTAGGGATTGGCAATAAATGCTGGCCTAGCCAGCAACGCCCACATCCCGTGAAAGATTAAATTATAAAAAGCAGTCTCAATTAAGATTCACAACCTAAGTGGGCACACAGTCCACTTGCCCTCACTGAGTCATCAGAGAGTGAAGGTACCACCCTTCCTACATGGGTTACAAAAACCTTTCCCAGCGGGTCAAGCTAGCAGAAAGTGTGACGCTATCTGCTCAAATCCAGAGGGCTGGGCCCTCCCAAATCTCCCAGCAAATTAGTGTAGCCCAGGGCTTGTTATAAGAGGAGCTGGGAGAAGAAATTATTGCCTTGCTTTGAGCCAAATTCAAGGGCTGAGTATTTCTTCAGCCGCAGAGGTTGCTCGGTTAACCGGTCAGTCCTGTCAAACACTCAGGCAAAAGCTGCTGATCTGCTGCACATTTGTTTCCTGAGGGGGAGAGAGGGAAAAAAAAAGCAGGTCACAGAACTCATTTTCCAGGAATAATCTCGCAACAGGAAGTCACCAGGGAGATGTCAGTCTGTGCTCCGCTGCCTGTGTGCTCGTAGCTGAATTGGAATGTTTCGTCACGCCCGAGTTACTTGACGCCGACTTAATTCACAGGGAGGCAGCAAGTAAATTAGTGAGAACATATGCATTGTTTGGCTTTGCTTCGTAATGATGGTCGTTGGTGAACTTCTCTCTACCCAACCCCCTCACCCTACCCTGCCACATCCCCCCTCCCCCTCCTGAGCTTGTCACTAAAGCAGAGAATTAGGCAAATACACCTTCCCCTACAGCTCGAGAGGTAACAGTAAAAGCAGACAGTGATGCTAAGCCACACAGGTCACTGAAGCGCCAGGATTGATCCCTGTCAATGCTGAGTTAAGCCAGGGCACTGTCAGGGCTGTTACAATTGGGCTTCGTACCCCTGGGTGAGAGTGTGAGCAAGAGCAAGAAACCCCATAGAGTTCCCACTGCTGATCAATGCCGGAAGCTGGCCTGCCCACACGTTGGCCGAGGACAAAATCAGGCTCTGCTGTGATGCCAGCTACAGTCGAATAGTCTATCGCTACTCACCATTCTGGCTCACTATGAAGAACAGGCACTTGACTGAGGTACTGGAGGGTGACCAGTACCCATGGAGCTGGGCCTCAGCTAGAGAGGCAGCACCTTCCGCGATTGGGCCGGGGGTGGGGGGGTCAGAAAATATTGTGTTGGTGGGAAAGAGATGTCAAAGAAATTCAAATCACATCCTCTTTCCCATAAGTTAGAATGGTGTTGAATTCAATAAGCTATATCTGTTGTGGCAGGGCACCTAGAGACCTCTATTATTATAATAAAAATTGAAAATACTGGAAATACCCAGTTTCTCAGTTTACAGATGCTGCCAGGCTGACTGAGTTAACAGTTCAAGTCTGTGACTTTTCATTAAAAATTGTCAAAGCTCATAGCCCTGAAACGTTAACTCTGTTTCTTTCTCCACAGATGCTGCCAGACCTGCTGAGTTTTTCCAGCATTTTCTGTTACGAGTTCAGATGTCTAAGATCTGCAGTATTTTGCAATGGTTGTTTTCCATTAGCTTGACATGCCCCTGTGCCTTTAGATTTCAAAATGTTTTTTTTTATGCAGTAAGTTGCTGAAAATGTGAGCTGATAAATATTGTAGCACCGGGAATCAGGGTACCTTGGAAGTGAGTGAACAGGGTAAGCAACTGTGTAGCTCCTTAAGCTATCAGATTGAAAGATTGAGAAATTAACAGTGCAAGGAGGATGTGTAAATTAGAGTGGTGAATACAACAGCAAATCAGGTATAGAAAGGAAGATTGGATTAAAAGAGAAAGGAAACAGAATTGAAAATCTCCAAAAATAATTAAAACCTGAAGGAATGAGATTCCACAGTTATTAGTTCATTTTCAGTGCCAGAGAGGTTGGCCGGCAGCAATGTTCTCTTTAAGTTGCCCGTCTGTGAAGCCCACACAGGCCGTGCACCAGTTGGTCCCTTTGAATCACCATGCGTGCAGAGCTGCGCAAAGAAATTTAAAGGGGCCATGCAATTAAGTAAATTGTCTGTGGACTCCACTAAGAAATAGCAGGAATCAACACTTTCCACATCTTTTGAAGGCTTCTTAGCCTGAAGTGTGCAAAGTTTAACTTTTCTATGGCGAGGTTAGTCAGTAGCAACCTCGCAATTACTGCAACTTCACGCCACTCAATGCATTTCAATGGTGAGACAGACAGTGAGACGCTGTTTGTGTGAAATTAATGGTGCAATTTGGACTTGGTGCAGCTTTTGGGTTTTTGAGTTTAACCACGCATCTGCTCCTCTCTTGAAGTTGCTGCACCCTCTGTACATAAATAACAGCAAGTGCCATTGGCCTCATTGCTATTTTGACAGAACATTATGGGTTAATGAAATTTCTCTCTCTCTCTCTCTCTCTCTTGATTATAAGCGTTCCAAACACTGCCCCGGCTAAGCACATTCATAACCGCTCATAGCATGGAGCTCTCACCCCATGGTTTCCGGGGCTTACAGGCATGTTATCACTCCTCAAAATGCAAGCTTGTCAAAATTCTGGCTGATTTAAAAATTACTTTGAAAGATGTGAAGTTGAAATGTTGCATAATGGGAGTGACTGACTGATGCTACTGTCCCATGTGGAGCACTTTTTGCTCAGTGCTTTTCTTGTATGGGGTCATCAAAAGCTCCTTCACAGAATCACACAATGCAAAAGAGGCCCTTCGGCCCATCGAGTCTGCACCGACACGTGAGAAACGCTTGCATTGTGCAATCAATCATTGCCATGTTGTTCCTGTATCAAGCCATGTATAATAGCCAGAAAACTAGACACTACTGGCATAGCCGCAAGAGGAAGTTTACCGTGGGAGAGCCAGTATACGTGAAAAACTTTGGGAAAGGATCATAGTGGTTACCGGGTGAAATATGATAGCTGTCCGTTACCAGCCCATATACTATTTGCCCCTAGACTACTTCCATGTGCTGCCTGTTCTTGCATCAGTCTGTACATCAATACTAATCTATGCAGCACTTGCCCTAAACACCTCAAATGTGCCAATTCTAAACCATGTATAAGGGAATGGGTTGCCCATGTCGATTTGTGCAGAGCTGCTCCGATCTGTGCTACTTGCAATCAGAATCCCTACGCTTAATGCTTGGCTACAAAAATAACAAGCTGAAATTGTTGCGACTAATTGAAAGCCAAGAGCTGCCAATGAGGGCCATGTGCTGCAGTTGTTCGCAGTCCTGCAGACTAGCAGAGAGTTGATGGAATGAACAGATTGCTAAAGGTTTCACCTTGGGGATCCAACTTCCCACTCTTGAGTCAACTAGATGGTGACTGGTGAGCCCTTCCAAGGTCCCTCACCAAGTGGCCCCCTTGTTTGCCCTCTTTGCTGTTGACTACAAAAAGACAACAAACACTTCACAGAATATTTCAAAACGTTTAATGTCAAATCTTCTATTTTACAAACATGCTCCCGAAATTTTGTTTTGAGAACACTGGCTGCTTTTAATGACAAACTTCTTCATACAACTTATCACAACATAAACTTTAGCAAAATAGAATATTAAAATAAATATTAGTAGAACATTAGACATATCAGGGAAAAAGATATTTACAAAATATCACAGAATTACTCACATGAAGACAATAGTGACTCAGTGTATGTTTAAATAAACTGGGCAATTATTTTGGATTAAACAAGCTATTAACTAAAGCCCACAAATCATGCTGTTCAGTTATTGTACAAGTCCTTAACATATTTGTATAAAATTCCTTTCTTGGATACTAAGATAGAAGACAAAAGGACATGTTTAAGGATTTGTAGCATAATCTCTAAACAGCCAACTCTACGATCAACTGACATCTCTGGTGACACTGGGGCCTAAGTTCCTCAACTGGCCCTAATTCCAGAGGTGCGCAGCGATGGAGTGTCACCATGGATAGGTCAGAGTTCAAAGGTAAATTTGTTGCACTCGTTTTAGGCCCCTAAGACCTAAGGGCATTAACTTTAGACCCCACTGCTCCAGCAACATGTCTAAACTGAGTATGTGAATGTGATTTGGCTGAAGCTTATCTTCCTAGATCATAAAACTTGTATCATAAAAATCACCTTTTTAAAATAAAGTTGCCATTTCAGTGTGCAGCTCCATCTGGTGCAGAAGTTGCTTTCTTATTATTCAAAGAACTTATAAAGCTATGGCTTAGGAATGGGAGGCTATTCAGCCTCTCGGTTCTGTTCCGCCATTCAATTAGACAATGGCTGATCTGTATCTTAGCTCCATACCCCTTAATATCCTTACATTAAAAAAAACTATCAACTTTTGACTTAATACAAAGGTACCTCTTTAAAACTGAACTGCGGCTAGCATCTGCCTTTGTTTTCTTCCTTGAAGGCACCATGGCACAATCTGTAAAGTGTCACTAAAGTAATTCCAGACTAAAATCTGGTTAAATATGGTTTACATGGCACGTTCACAACAAGAACTTCCCACCAAGGGAAAACTGACCATTCTGCCCTGCTCCCTTGCAACTGAACCTAACCTCTTCCCCAACATCCCCCCCCACGCGCCCCCCCCCCCACCCCATCCCCACCATGTCGTCCTGCCACAAGCAGCACAATTTGGGACACTTCATGTGCTAAGATATCCAATTATAATCAAAGTTGAACTTAGCACATGCTTTGCGCTGGAGAAATGATGCATGCATGAGCAGCTACAGTTTCAATCCTGTAGTCATGTCCCAGTTTTTTTTATTATTCGGCCATCAGACTCTTTCATAGAACAGAAAATGTTTCCGTTTGTGTGGGAGTTCATGACATAAATGTAAGACAGTCAACAATACATCCTGCAAGAAATTCAGGAGAGTCTGCTCTACCCAGAGAGCCATTAGAATGTGGAACCTGCTACCACAAGGAACGGTTGAGGTGAATGACACAGATGCATTTAAAGGGGAAGCTATGTAAGTGCATTAGGGAAAAAGGAATAGAAGGGTGTGCTGATTGAGATGAAACGGGGTGGGATGAGGCTCATATGGAGCACAAAGACTGGCATAGAAACACAGGACATAGGGACATATGAAATAGGAGCAGGAGGAGGCCATTCAGCCCTCAAGCCTGCTCCACCATTCAATAAGATCATGGCTGATCTGATTATGTTCTCAGCTCCACTTTCCTGTCTGCTCCCCCCCATAACCCTTGACTCCCTTGCCAATCAAAAATCTGACTCAGCCTTGAACACATTCAATGGCCCCGTCTCCAACTGCTTTCTGGGGGAAGAGAATTCCACAGTCTAACAGCCCCCTTAGGACAAAAAATCCTCCTCACCTCCATCTTGAAAGTGGAGACCTCTTATTCTTAACCTGTGTCCCCTAGTTCTAGTCTCTCCCAAGAAGTTAACCTATCCAAGCCTCAGAAGATAGACTGAAAGCAAATGAGGCAAACGGAATGAGAAAGGTGACAAAAACAGAAAGAAAATGGGAAAGAGAGACTGCCGTGGTGTATTTTTCAGAACAAATGGCTTTTCTCACATTTAAAACATGCACAATTTTCCTTACAATGTGAGAAGTGAAAACACTGCAAAGTAGAATTGCATAAATACAAAAAGAGGGTATAACCTTCAGAATATCCTTGGAACAAACAAACAGGAAAGAACAGACTCCTGGTCCGCTTTGGATTTTCATGCAGAACTGAGCCTATGAAAGGCACTCAGGCATTCTGTATCCTAGAGCGGGGAGGAAGACTGGGCAAATGTGTGCTAGCAAAACTAGTGTCAGCAGTTTCATCTGGTAGGACATGGAGAACAGGCTGCACTGGTGCAAACAGGCTGAATTTTGCTAAGCCAATAACAAAAGAGATTTGCATTTATATAGCACCTTTCATAACATGACATAACCAAAGTGCTTCTCAGTCATTTAAGTATTTTTGAAGCATTCGATGATTATTTAAAAAGAAACAACGTGCAGGATTACAGGGAAAAGATTGGCACGAAGTTAAAATGCTCAGAGAGCTGGTGCAGACACAATGGGCCGAATGGCCTCCTTCTACACTGTAACAGTTCTATGATTCTGTGAAGTGCAGTTACTGACATAATAGTGGAAACACAGCAGCCAATCAGCACACAGCAAAACAGCAGCGAGATCATTAACAGTTAATCTATTTTAGTGATGTTTGAGGGATAAGTATTGGCCAGGACACCCTTGCTCTTCTTCAAAATAATGCCATGGGCTCCTTTGTGTCTATCCAAGAGGGCAAAGGGGACCTTTGCTTAATGTCTCATCTAAAAGACAACTCTTCTGACAAATCAGCACTCGCTCAATACTGGCAGTGTGAGGGTCAGCCTAGAATATGTGCTCAAGTCTCTTAAGTGGAATTTAAAGCTATGGGCTTTCTGCCTCAGAGAGAAAGAGTGCAAACAACCGAGTCACAGCCGACACCTTGGGTAATATTACAAATACCTAGACCATTAACTGGGCTTATTTAATATTGTCCATAACAGGTTACTGCAGGCTCTTAAACAGTGAAATGTACCATTAAATTTTGTTTGAAAATTTGCAACGGTAGGTAAGCTTGACCTATCAAAAAGATGGGTAAAGTTAGCCTTCTCCTATCCGGCTTCAAAAGGACAAAAATGGTCAACTTTATGACACCTAATGTCCCCAAAATCTAAACTATGAGATTCTTCCTTTCCCGTTAGCTGATAATGCCAGGTATTATGATTACTGTCAGTCAACGTTAAGAAACACATGGGTGTCCAAAGACAGCTGGTCAGAGGCCTTTCAGGCTTTAGGAATTCAAGCCTTGTGGAAACCTAACCTTTCGGCTTAGCTCCAGCCCGAACAAGGGTACAGCCATCCTTCAATCGACATATTGTTTTCTGTTACCACCAGGCTTCCTTTTTGCCGAGCGCCGACTGTTTTAGCCTGTCTCATCCAATGCTGGCATCCTCCTCCTCCTCCTCCTCCTCCTTCCCCTACCCCATCCCCCACCTCCTCCTCCACTTTATTTCCTGTCTTGACTGCGTTTCAAGTTTTTGAAAGATTCTGGTCTGAAAACTGGCAGTTCCCACAGCATGTACTGTCAGCAATATATTTCTTTCTCACATAACCGGTGTCTTCAAGCCTTTGTGGTCACTGAATACAGACGCTACTGCAGGGCTATTTACAGACCAGCTCTGTTGTGAGGCAGTCAGCTTAGACATGCAGTAAAAACCTACCAGTCCCTCCAGTTACTGCTCCTTTTAACCCCTTCAGTCCTGCAATAAACTCAAGCTCTTACCATGGCTAGACCTGCTGCTCCGTTCTAGTCAGTATTACTTAATGATATAGATCCAAAATCTTTGTGGAGTTCCACCAAACCAGTCCTGCTGTTTGAACCAAAACAACTAATTTGATTGCCAAACCTTGGGAGTAGGCACTCAATCTGCAAGCTAAGAGCTAAGTCCTGCAGACTCTCTCTCTCTCTATATATATATCTATAAGGCTGTGTTCGGGGTGCAACTAGTTGTGGAAAAGGTCTTCCAAATGGTGTTGGTGTCAACCAAGATGGCAGCAGTGGAATGGCTGCAATTGGCCTCAATGCCCTTGGGCCAGAGAAAAGGAGAAAATCAGTCAGTGCTTCCATCGAGCCCTACTGGATAAAACAAATCTCGGACAGGCTATTAAGGACAGGGGGGAAAAAAAAGGGCCTGGTTGGTGGATGCTCCCACAGTCGAATAGCCAGCTGACAATCACCGCCTAAGGATGTGCATGACAACCTTTGGTTGAGACACTGTGTGGGTAGGGGAAGGGTCTATCAACAACTGGGGAGCCCCAACAGGAGTCAGTAGAGCAATTCTTTGTCATCGCTGCCTGGGTGGTAAACTGGCAGAGTGGGTCGCCTGCCCGTTACAGATCCTGTGTGGTTTTCACTCGGTTAGTATCGCCCAGAAAGTGCAGACAAAAAGAATTTAAAAAGAAAATCAACCCCAGTGTCTTCAAGAGGGGAAAAATCCGAGATGAAAATTGGGAAATAGCCATGGCAGATCTCAGACAAGAGGAGCAAAATGTTCGCTGTACAGATTTATGCCAGCAGCAGGTTTGAAGTTCAATTATAGTATGTACACCTCATTGCTTGTGGGTTCCCATTAAACTGAAACAGCTTGAAATAGGTTTAACTTGGAATAGGAAGGTGGTTCAATGGTGGAGCTGGAAAAGCAGCTGAGTTTGTTTGAGTGTCAGTCATCCTAATGGCCAAGCGTCCCAATTAAGAATCGGACATTGAGAAATGGGTTCTGACTTTTAAATGGAGAGGGTCAAAACCAAAATGTTTGTGAAGATACATAGCCTATTGAAAACAGAGAGGCTGTCAGTCCAAACCCCACCCCGCTGACCTCACCCAGTTACCACGCAGCCTATGATCCAGTTTCTCCTCACAGCCAACCTCTGAGTGAGCTCACTCCTTGGGGGGAATTTTCCAGCCCTGGAGTGGTGGGGGTGGGGTACGAAAAAATACAGCGAGCCGTTCAGAAGTGCCTTGACTTCAGCAGGACCGGAAAATCCCAGCAGGAGGCGGCGTAAAATTCTGCCCCTAATATCGCCTCAAACTTCATTTATTTCTGACCTGCGCCCCTGCAAACGTGCCTTGGGACTTCCCCCCTCCTCCCCCCCCCAATCTTAAGGCTGCAAGTTGCTGTTAATCCTTTCTCGTTGAGGGAGAGTTAATTTGGACTGTCAGGCAATGGCCAAAGTGAAAAAGGAGAAAGACTGTTGTGAGGGAAGAGGGGAAAAAAAAGCTCGAAACAGCTAACAAGGCAGCAATGCTAAAACAGCCATCAAATATCAAGTTCCTTCTCCTCATGTGGAACTGAAAGTGGAACGACTGAGGCTAGAAACCTCTAGACAGATTGTTTACAGCTTGCCCAACAGTGCGTCAGAGCTGTGATGGAACAGATTACACAGGTCGGAATCCAGAAAACTGAAAAGGCCAAAATTCTGCACTGCAGCAAAAAGAATTTGGGCAGAGCAAGTGAGAAGGGTGAGAGCTTGGCTCAATGGGTGAATATCCTTGTGTGTGTGTGGGCGGGGGGGAACGTGCCATTGAGCCTTTCAGCTCAGGAAAGGTCTCGGGTTTGGTCCCTGATCTGAGCCAAGTTCAGCCAGGGCTGCGAATGGGTTGGGGAGAGGCCATTGCAAATGGAGGGGGGAGGAAAAGGGGGCTCGGCTACCTGCTCCTGGTCACTGTGCGCTAACGGTTGCTGGAGTGGGTGCGGATGTCAGGCGAGCACAGGATGTGGAGCTGGAAGGGGGTAAGCATTGCCTAGGCCCACACTTGAAGAACAGCCAGTTGGGAAAGGTACCAAGGGCTGCTGGCACTTGTGGAACCTTACTGGGGTGGGAGTCTGTGCCTTTTAGGTGAGACAGAATCATAGAATGATGCAGCAAGGGAGGCCATTCAGCCCATCAAGCCTACGCTGGTCCTTTGCAAGAGTTATCCAACTCATCCACTCCCCTGCTCTTTCCCCTTAACCTTACAATTTTTCTCCCTTGCAGTTTAGGAGAGTGGGAGGGGGGGCGGGGAAAACAACTGGAAAGGAATAGTTAAAGTAATCTTTTACAGAGGACCACAAAGAGTGCACACAACCATTGCAGTGCACCCGATTCATCTCAA
Source organism: Carcharodon carcharias (assembly GCF_017639515.1). Taxonomy (NCBI): domain Eukaryota; kingdom Metazoa; phylum Chordata; class Chondrichthyes; order Lamniformes; family Lamnidae; genus Carcharodon; species Carcharodon carcharias. The sequence continues at coordinate 14,053,229 of NC_054507.1, read as the reverse complement.
AAGGTCAAAAACGATTACACTTAACTCTCACAACCCGCACCGCCTTCCCCAAACCACCTGCTGTGTGAAGGCATTAAATGTAAGCAGTTTGGTCACCTTGCCTTTGCTGGTGCCCTGTCCATAATACTTCTAGCGGCTGTCATGTATAATTTTAGCGTTGAAAATGGAGAACACAATAAATAAATGTGCCGTCACTTTGCCTACAATTGGCTTTCTTCCTCTTCCACAGATCGGTTGAGCCCAGGGATATACTTCAGCAGCCTCTTCCGCAAGCTTTTTCTCCTGGACTTCCTTGGCAGTGTCCCAAAAGCAGTCTGGTTGTTGCATTTCTCCCAGGAGGGGGAAGAGGAAGAGGAGACTCCATTATGGCCAGCCTTGGCGCTCACACTCCTCGTCAGCGCCTTCTTGGCGAGCACCACCTCGTTGCTGTGGGTGCTGTGGCTGTCGTCGCTGCCCGTGTCTAAGGGGTCAAAGATACAAGTCTGATAAATGGGCTCATCATTGCCCTCCATGGCGCTGTTGCAGGTACTGCCACTGGAACGGGGCTGCCTCTGGGTGGAAGGGCTGGGGGAGCGGCCTTGACCAAAGAGGCTGGCTCTGACCGATTCGATAGCATCATAAACACTCGGATCTTTTGACACAATCCCTGGAAAGAGGGCAAAAACACCAGGCGGTGAGGACTACAGACTAGAAGGTTCGCCACTTTTACGCTGGCACTTGGGTTCCAAGAGACTGGCATCTTTGCACTAGCTCCTTCCACTCACACAGCCAAATCCAGCTCCGTTATCTTTGTGGCGAGATCGTAGACCCAGTTTCTCCACCGGATCTACAATTCTGCCATTGGAAAGGGGGAGGGAGCCAGCTTTAGCAGAGTAAGTGTGGGGAGCTAGCTTACCGACGAAGCCCTCCCAGTATCTGATTATAATCGAATAAGGGCATCTTAAAAGGTGCTTGGTGCAAAGTGGATTTAGACACATAAAACCATGGTCGTCTGTTAATAGGTGCCAGGGCAACCAGGACAGGCCAGACCTTGACTGCACACCTGGGCACAAAACAGTGAGAATTAGCAAGCTACCTGGCACTCAGTGGTAGTGAGTTAACCAGATCAGACGTCAGGTGTATTAACAGTTCAACATTAAACCAAAATAGTGAGGAAATCCTGCTATCTTACAAATCATTGGTGCAACCACACTTAGAATATTGCGTCCAGTTCCGATCGCCACAGTAGAGAAAGTGGCTATCAAAAAGATGGAGAAGAGAGCAACTGGAAAGACTGAGGGTTTGGATTATGAGGAGCAAGGATGCAAATTGGGCATGTTCTCACTGCAGAAGAGTAAGTCACAAGGGGATAAAATTGCTGTTGTTAGGATTCTATAGGCCTCGATAATGTGGACCATGACAAGCTGTCTCACCTTGTCCAGAACAGTAGAACCAGGGGACATGGTGTGTGGTTGACGGGGTGGGGCAAATTCAAAATTAATCTGTGGAAGCACTTTCTTAGTGAGGAAATGGTCAATCTAATGAACAGACTTGCGAGGGAGATGGTGGAAGGGGCTCGGATTGATTCAATTAGAGAAGGTTTCTTTCAGAATTGGAGTAATGTGAGATGTGAAAAAGAGGAAAGTGTGGCAGGCTGGAGAGGAACAGATGAATTTGACCTTTTGCTCCCATGTCATGCCTGGGCCTGTTGTGGATGGTGATTGATTGCAATGATTGGTCAACAACTCCATTGTTGTTGGATCATGGGACTGTCATGGTCAGGGAACTCAACAGAACAGAAGACGACCAGGGCCCATGCTCCTAGGACATCACAGTCAAGTCTCATCATGATAACTTGCTTGCACTTGCCAGAATGGTGGTTTCCCCCCCTCTTCACCTCCATTTGCCTGAGGCTGTGAGGCTGACTGTAGTGCCCTGCTGCCAACTTCAAAGAACTCAGACCTCGGATGGGAGAATGGGATGGTGCACTGCACCAAAGGGGGATAACTTACTCATCTCAGTGGTTTTACCCATGCAGGAGCCCAGTCAAACCGACCAGAAAAGGAGCCCCCAAGGTTCTATTCCTGGTCGGGACTGCAGCAGGAAGAGAGCCAGCCGGTCTGGAACACTAGATCAGCAAGTCCAGACGACCGGGTGTTCAAATCCCACTGCGGCCAGTTGTGAAACTGGAATCTAAACCAATCTGATGAGTTCCATGCTGGCAACATGCATGGTCATAACTTGGCCAGCAGTGCGCACAAAATAGTGTGAATGGCAGAACCTTCAGGGGAGTGAATCAAGGAAAATACTAACTTCTTGTGGCAAAATGCAAGAAGACAATGTTGCTGGGATTCTGAAGGAGACCACTTGAGCAATCTTGTGCCTGTATATAATGAGCCGTGTGCAATGCTGTCTCTGCCACTTGTACTGTCTCCTCATATTGCGGGCAGGCACCTATTTTGGGCAAATGCCATTGACCATTTGCCATCACCCACAGGCATCTAAAGCGTATTAAGCGCGCCGACTTTTGCGGGCCATTCAAGCAGCTTTTCGCGCCTTGTTCCAAAGCCGCTGCGCCCTTCAGCCCTCCAAAGTGCAGGTGAGGCCAAGCAGACCGCTGGATCATTATGGGGGCTTTTTGGCAGAGCAGGGAAGTGCAGAGATGAAGGTCCCCATTGTGCTTTTTAAAAGGTTTCTTGGTTGTAACAGGCACCACACATCACGCACAGGCAAATTGCTTTGGCACCAATATACCCACTACAAGCAGCAGGGATTGTATTCATGCCATGGTACATCCCGACCACTGTGAAGAAGCCTGTCGAGCGTGGCCGTTGGTAATGATCATATCGTCTGCATCCACGTTCATTAAAAAGGGAGGGAAAGTCCAAGCACTTAACATCTATTCAAAACTACCCCCACCTCTTGATCCAAAAAGCTACATGAATAAAGTCAGGGGGCACAGGGGACGATCCAGATTCAGACTTGTTTACAGTGGCCCCAATGCCAAAACTAAGAGCTTTTAAAGATTACACTTGATGCTGTTTATTTTATGACCAGTGTTTTTTTAGTGCTGTCTGTAACCCTGGATTAACACCGGGATTATAACAATGCTGTCAAGAAATCCAAAGCTACTCGTTCTATAAAACCTGAATGGTGGTCGCCTAACATGGTCTTTCACAGTCGCCAGAACGGCCACACCTCCCTGTTCCTGTGCCCCACCACTGAGAAGGAAGTGAGGAGGACACTTACCGTGCACCAGTCTCTGTTCCTGGACCATTAGTGACCTGTACTCTTCCCACTTCTCCTGCAGTGTTTGCTGGAAGTGAATAACAATCATTAGTCTGCAGCAGATCAAAGACCAAATACAGACGATGCCAGAATCCCTGTGAAGGTATACCAGGGGGTTTAACAGGGTTGGGGAAAGAATAGTGCAGCCCTTCAACAGAACACATGCATTTCCATGCGCCTTTCACAAACCTCAGGATGTCTCAAAGCACTTTACAGCCAACAAAGTACTTTTTTGAAGTATGGTCACTGTTGTAATGTAGGAAGCGCAGCAACCAATTTGCGCACAGCAAGATCCCACAAACAGCAATATGATAATGACCAGATAATCCGTCTTTGTGATGTTAGTTGAGGGATAAATATTGGCCACTACACCGGGGAGATCTCTTCTGCTCTTTTTTGAAATAGAGCTTTTACATCCACCTGAAAGAGCAGGCAGGGCCTCGGTTTATTGTCTCATCCAAAAGACAGCACTTTCAACAGTGCTGCACTCCCTTAGTACTGCAGTGTCGGCCTAGGCTTTTGTGCTCAGGATTCTGGAATGGGGCCTTTCGAATTAGTGGCAAGACTTCAGACAAGAGGTTGGTGCCTCACACATTAACCTGCTTGATCATGGAATGAGAAGAGGCCATTCAGCCCATCCTAACTATCCCTTCTGTAGGCCATGATCAATCCTGATCTGCCACAGATCCAGCCCATTTAAAGGCCTTTATTATTTACAATGGCCAGTGAGGTCAATATCCAGGAGGCCAATGCGGAAGTGCCATTTTGCCATGTTTACACTGCTGCCTTGTTCTGGTGATGGTTAATTTAAGACTGGCACAGGAAGTGGGCTTGAGAACATCACACATCAGCATGCAGTGGGTAGGCCAACTCATGGTACCAGTCCTTCCTGTTCTATACAACATCTACAATCTTCTTTATCTGTGCTTATGTTTACAACCACAGATAATCCAGAATTTTTTTTTGAAGGTGTCAACTGATGAGCCAGAAGTGTTTTAATCGGGAATCTCTCTTCTGAGATCAAATTCTGTCCTTCTCTAATCTCAGATCCTGCTCGAGGCTTGTTAATTTTGCCCTTTGTTTCCTTGAATTCACCAAACAGAGTTCCCGTTAAATAAAGGCTCCAAAGCACAACAGCAGTGAGAAAAGCAGCTTACCTTCAGGTACTGCAGTCTGGTTTCCAACTCTGCTCGCCTGATGGAGGTTCCATACACAGTCTCCAGCCTGTCAGTGGGAATGGATCAGTTAAACACTGCAGTGCAGACTTTACAAGATGATAGTTTTCTCCTCATGCTCACTTATTCCTTGGCAGCTTTTCGATCGGCACTACCTTAATGCTGGCATTAACCCACTGTCTTCCCTTACGTAATGTGCTGTTCCCAGTTCTCTGCCCAAGCTGCTCTACAACCAAATGCAGAAGAACTCCTTGGGCTGACATCTCTGACATACCCTCGATCCTTCCCCCTTTCCAGGGGGACATGCTCCTGGCCCATCCCTCTCACCAATGGTCTTGCCGGTGAGAATAAATTTGCCATGTGACTCCCTCCAGTCTTTTAATGAGGAGATTCACTGCCTCCACCACTGATGCACAGTAGCAGCATCTACAAGATCTACAAGATGCACTGCAGCAACTCTTCAAGGCTCCTTCGACAGCACCTTCCAAACCCACGACCTCTAACATCTAGAAGGACAAGGGCAGCAGACACATGGGCACACCACCAACTGGAAGCTCCCCTCCAAGCCACGCACCATCCTGACTTGGAAATATATCGCCGTTCCTTCACTGTCACTGGGTCAAAATCCTGGAACTCCCTCCCTAACAGCACTGTGGGTGTACCTACACCACATGGACTGCAGCGGTTCAAGAAGGCAGCTCACCACCACCTTCTCAAGGGCAATTAGGGATGGGAATTTCCTGCTGGCCTAGCCAGTGACACCCACGTCTCATGATTGAACTAAAAAAGATTTGCCACCCACCCAATGTGGTACTGAGGCACAAGAGACCAGGAAGTTTCTTGCTGTGTTGTGCGACCCTTGCTGGAGCAGTAATAGAGGCCCCAGTTCTGTGGGGATAAGGAGGGGAAAAGCAAAAAGCTGGATACCACTCTTGGTCACTATCTGGTGACCCCCTGATGAAAAATGCATATGTACAGATGTTGGATGTAGACAGGATGCAGCTTGGCTGTGAGGCCAAATAACCTGCCAACACTTATTGTCTCGGCCCACATCTGATGATGTTGCCATGGAAACCTACCTCAACGATAATGGGCATCTTCAACAAAAGAGGAGGAGGAGACCATTTTTAAAAAATGACGTTTTAACACATTATTAAACAGTGTGAATAAGAACCAATTGGAGCAACAGGCCACCCTGAGACTCCATTTTGCAGCCTTGAGTTACTGGACTTCCTCCAGTCTCCTGCCTTCCTCTAACTTCTATTGTTCAAGCTGACAGAAAATAATTGCAGATATTATTAGACTTAGAATCAGCCCTCAGAAAGCTGCAGCGGAAAGCCATACATTGTGTCACTGTTTCTTGTGTTTGATTACCTCAGGCAATTTCCCGATGACTTGATAAGATCCACAATATCTCGGTGACGGAATCCATTGACGAGTGTCCCATTGATGCTGGTGATTGTGTCACCTGGGAAAGAAAGCACAGCTCTTTTGAGTCTTCAAGTAACCACAATGGTTAACTGCTTCTCGCTTAAAACACTAACAACCATTTGGCTGCCAGCACGACAGGTGAGACACTTTCTATCGAGACAGGAAGTCTGCACTAGGAATGGAAAATGCAGCAAAAGGAAGTCACTTGAAGTGTGGTGAGGTTGAAGAGGCTAAGAGGTGCTAAGAGTGATGCTATTTTGAGCTTAGTCAGTATATTGAATTACCAGGCGTAGACCCAACCCATCTCCACCTGTAAGGTCCCAAATTAGATTATGTGCCAGGGTCTGGAGTGGGGCTTGAACCCATGACCTTCTGTCATAACTAACAAACATCAGGGCCAGCAGTGGGTTGATAATCATCTCACTTGTACTAGAGACCATTTGAGACGCTTGTTCATTATCTGGTTAGCTCCATTTGCAGAGAGTTTTATCACTGACCTTGCTCACGATGTGCCTTCAGTCTATGAAGGTTACCTTTGTTGCTGAGTGGAAACTTTATTAACAGATTTTTAAACTTATGAATGCTGACGATTTATATTTCTCCGTCTCACCAACACTTGCTCACCCTCTCTGATTTTCCTGCTCCTCTCCTGAAGGTGCTGACTCAAGCTGGGTGATTGTTCCAAGATTTTTATCATCACAGGCCAAGGGGTGTTGAAGTCCAACTGTGGTATCCCTGGGCAACAAAGATAGCTCGATATCTCCCATCGGGATCATTCATCAGAATTCATGGCCCTGTTCTGATGATGACAACCCACCCGAAGCTACAAATCTGTCTTCCAGTTTCAGTTGCTGGCAGACTTCTCTTGGGCTTCAAGCACCCTTTGCTTTTTAAAGCACCACATAGTGCCCTTTTGTTATGGAATCACAGAGATTTCAGTACAGAAGCCATTCGGCCCAAAGTGCTGATGCTAGCTCTACATTGGAGCCGTCTGTTTTCTTGCTCATTCCCAGTACCGTAACACAGTCCTCTTTGAGTGTTTACCTTAAGGAGCCAGCCTTGGCACATTGGTCTTGCCGTTACTTCTGAGTCACAAGAACATAGGATAGGAGGAGTAGACCACTCAGCCCCTCGAGCCTGCTCCACCATTCAATAAGATCGTGGCTGATCTGATTGTGGCCTCAACTCCACTTCCCTGTCGACCCCCCGTACCCTTTGATAAGGGAGTCAATGAAGAATCAATCTATCAATCTATCTATCTATCTCAACCTTAAAGAATATTCAGTGATCTGGAGAAGAGTGTTCCAAAGACTCACAACCCTCAGAGAAAGAATTTCTCCTCATCTCCATCTTAAACGGAGACCCCTTATTTTTAAACTGTGTCCCCTAGTTCTAGTCTCTCCCACAAGAGGCAACATCCTTTCTCATATGCTTCAATAAGATCATCTCTCATTCTTCCAAACTCCAATGGATGCAGGCCCAACCTGTCCAACCTTTCTTCATAACTCCACCCCCCCCCACCCCATACCAGGTTGTGCTTTCACGTTCCAGTGCAGTGCCTTGAACACATGAGCTAGGTTGGCACTCCTAGCACCATACTGAGGGAGTGCGACACTGTCCGAAGTGACCTCTCTGGTGGATGTCAGAGATCCCATGGCAAGCATTCTGAAGAGGGGCAGGAGACTTCTCCTTCGTGTCCCAGTCAATACCTATGAAAAAGATAATTTATCTCATTCCTGTTTGTGGGACCTTGCTGTGTGCACAATGGCTGCTCGCCTTTTACGCATTATGACGAGCGTTTCGGTGTGTCATCGCCACTGCTATATACACACAAATCCTTTTTTACCAAGTCACTTCTAGTTCTGGTGAAAGTCAGACTTGAAACGTTAACTCTGTTTTTCTCTCTCCACAGATGCAGCCAGACCTGCTGAGAGTTTCCAGCACTTTTTTGTGTTTATTTCAAACTTTCAGCCTCCACAGGATTTTTGTTCCTTTCTTACCAAATCGCCTTTTAAATGTTGCAACTGGTTTACCTTCTAATAGTGTCTTGTGGGAAAAAACACATCCTAATATCCCTTAGTATGAAAACAAACTCCCTTCCGGCACAAATCCTAAATTTGTGGTCTCTTAGAATGTTATAGCACAGAAGGAGGCCATTCGGCCCATTGTGCCTATGCTGGCTCTTAGAGAGCTATCCAATTAGTCCCCACCCCCCTGCTCTTTCCCAATGGCCCTGCAAATTTCTCCTTTCGAAGTATCTCTCCAAATCTCTTTTGAAAGTTCCTATTGAATCTGCCTCCATCACCCTTTCAGGCAGCACATTCCAGATCACCACAACTCAGTGTGTAAAAAATATTCTCCTCATCTCCCCTCTGGCTTTCTGGCCAACTACTTTCAATCAGTGTTCGCTGGTCGCTGACTGCACTGCCACTGGAAACAGTTTCACCTTATCGACTTGATCAAAAGCCTCCATAATTCTGAAGACCTCTATCAAGACTCCCTTTAACCTTCATTGCTCTCAGGAAAGCAACCCCATCTTCTCCAGTCTCTTCACATTAACTGAATTCCCTCAACCCTGGCCCCATTTTGGTAAGCCTCCTCTTCTAGGCCTTCACATCCTTTCTGAAGTGCAGGGCCCAGAACTGGACACAATACTCCAGCTGAGGCCTGACCGGTGTTTTATAAAACTAATCACTTTTTAAAATCTCAGCAACGGTTTTACGAGACAACAAAAACTTTGGAGGTTGCAATTAACACATTATCTGACGTAGTCAGAGGGATTCCAGTTCACATGTGCTGGCTGCTGGTCCCCAGTCTTGCAGATAAGCCTTTCAACTGACTTGCTCCAGAAAGAGAAACACAGCATCGAACTTGGCAGCACAGTTCGTCCGAGAATCCTTCCGAAGACACCATGTTCGCCATAGAGAAGAAAGGTAGAGAGAGATATTTATGATGCAGAGGTTAGAAATGGTAGTTATGCAGATACAGTGAGATAGATTCACAGGTAGGCCTTAGGTACCTTGTCTCAATCCTCCCAGCTCGGCTGGAGTGTTTTCCCGGACCCTACACACAAATGTGCACATTTCCATTGCGTTCTCATCTCGATGATGCAGGCCATACGTCTACAAACAGCCCAGAGAAACAAAAAAAAAAAGACATGCTTTTGAGTAAAGTAGTTGGAGGGGTAGTGGGGTTGGTGTCAGCAGATAAACACGCAAGAAAGATACTTGATGGAACAGGCTTTGGATTCAATTGTTCAGTTCTGGGAGTGGATGGGCAGGGGCATAATGGCCCACCAGAGGTGGTGAGAGAGAAGAGGAACCATATAAAACTAATCACTTTTTAAAATCTCAGCAACGGTTTTACGAGACAACAAAAACTTTGGAGGACAGTGTGGAAACTTTCTCACAACGACGGCAGCTGTTGGCTCCACGTTGAGATAGCAAAGTGAAACACTGGCATCAGGAGCTGTAGAGCAGACTGTTGCTAATTCACCTACCCCTCCCCCCCAACTCAGTGAACACGCCAAACACTTGGGGGAAATCCGAAGTAGGGCATAGGGAAGACAGGAAAGTAAGATAAATCGTACCTGAATTTCAAATCCGAAGGCTTCGCCATCTTGCTTTTCTAAGGTAATAATCCTCCTTAAGAAAAACCAGCAGAAAATTAATCTCTTTATTGTGCATTTATTATGCTATCTTTTCCCGTCTCCAAGTGCTTCCATCCCTACTATCCCGAAGGCATTGATTCATGTGCAGGTATTGTCCCACAGCTGCTGTCAAGTACCATTTCCAGTCAGGCCCAAGCTGCCATAATAATACAGTAGGCCCAAGCAGCTATGCTAATACAGGAGGCCCAAACAGCCATGCTAATACAGGAGGCCCAATATCGACAGGCTTTTCAGTAGCCAGGAGAAGCATGATTCTCTCCTCACCCAAACATCCCACCCATGTGTATCTTCCACCAGGAGCCACTGGATAGTGATCAGAGGAAAACAAAATTTACTGAGTTGGACTCTTCCCCCAGCCCATGGACACACACATAAATGCAAATCATACCTTTCATGCTCAGGAGAGTCTGTCAGCGTTTTCCATTTCATTAACGACCTCTACAAGAAAAGACGGGCAATTAGATTTCAAAAATCAAACTTGGATCAGGATTCCCAAGCTGTTACCAATGGAGTACAATAAGAACTGCTGAGATTAACCCTTTGACCTAGTTCATAGCGAATGAATTGGTGCCTGTGTGTGAAGATGTCAAGAGTGGGTTTGTAATCAAAGTCAGCCCCCGAGGTTATACCGCAGGATATACAAGTGCACCTACACCTAACACGGTTCCTGACCTTTTTACCTGACTGTTCCTGTCTATCCATATTCCCTTCCCCTGGCCTTAACCTGATTATTTTTAAATAGAGCGATGCCTTTTCTGAAAGTTGTGCAGGGAGGGGTTTCAGGTGAATGCATTTAAAGTTTGTAGCGTATATCATCCCACAGAGTCATGAAGACCACTGGAGATCAAATCCATCGCAGCAGTCGCACAAAACAGGCTTTAGGGAATTTCCCACTTGATTTACTCCCTATTCAATGCTCCTCCAAGATTTGCCCCATGCAGTGTTTACTCCTGTTTCTTGGGTTGTCTTTGGTTTTGTGGTAATTATGGTTTTATTTAGTGTGTAATATACCTTTAAGAATAGTGCTTGTTAAGGAAGATCACATGATCTTTAGTACCCAATAGGAGAGTAGCGTGGGCTACCTCTGTAGTCCATAGTTAGAGTTGGTTGTGTAGAGAAAGAGTTTGCGTTGGAAGTACGTGTAGTGCTGCTAAGCACCTTGGTAATAAACTTAAGTTTCAGCCCAGGAAGTGTCTGCTGATCAACTCTATCAATAGTACCAACTCAGCCACCACTCACAACAGGTTTCTTGCTAACTCGAATACTAATTTCTGTACTTTCAGTTTTCACACAAATATTGATATCGCCCCTCATTTTCTATTCATTACACCCAGATTCTCAGTTATTAACCTACACTGGTAACTTATTAACCGGAGAATGAAAAACGCTGGTACAGTTAGGTGAGGTCGGGGATTAAAAAGATGGCCTTCTTAACTCTATGAGGCTCAACTGCTACCTGGGTAACCCTGCTGGGCGAGTGGGGGAGCTGTAACAATCCCTTTACCCACACTATAGGTTTTTCCAATGCGAGTTGGACATATTCCTGAAGATATCATCAAATGAGCATCCCTCCACAGCCCATGCTCCTGCCATTGGTAGCCTGATATGTCCATGCACATGGTGCCTCACCTTCCCATATCAATTGGAGAGCCCACAGGCTCCTTGGGCTGTGACTGTAGGCCCTGATGGGTGTGAGCATGGAGGTAGGTGGGGGCATAAATTTGCACCGAATCCCACCCTCCCCCGGGCCATTTTCCTAGAGGCGGGGTGGGTTGGCAGCAGCGCTACTTCCCCGCATGTGACAGGCAGCAAACTGACTTTGTTGAAGGCCTATTAAGAATTTTCCAACCTGTCTCCAGCCTCTGAGGTATTGGGAGACAATGCAGCTGCCTGGAGACAGCCTCCAAGTCACAGAAGGAGAGCCAGCACTCCAGGCAGGCTTTGAGGCCCTCCCTGCCCGCCAGGCTTCAGCTGCAGCCACAGGCCGTTCTGTGGAGGGGCCTGACTGCTAAGGGCTTTCTTTATTTTAATAAAGTTGGAGAGGGGACGCCTCCATCTTGAGGGGCAACCTCTCTCCATTACCTGAAGACAGGCTGCTGCTGCTGCTTCCTCAGTGCTGGAAGGCCCTCCCAGCTTCGAGAGCCCTCCATCCTTAACTGGACAGTAAGCCTGCCCTCTGGTGACTAACTAGCCAATTCAGGGGAATATCACAGCCGGGTGGCTCTTTGCCCCACAGTGTGGGGTCATGACCCCCATTTGGCCCGCAGGAACAGTCCTGCCCCTTGTTACCCAATTGAGTGATTCTTGCTGCTCCGTCTCCAGTATTTATGCAACTAATTAAAAAATAGGGTGTTCTAAGGATATGGGGAAACATTTTTCTGGACACCCCCATGATTTTTCTCCAGAGATGCTCATTTTTAATTCCTGGCGACGCCAGGGCAACCCTGGAGGGTTGGCAACACTACACGGGGTTAATACATCGAAGACGATGACTGGGCCTTTTAAGGCTTCCAAAATCAAATCTCCCCAGCAAATCAGCCCTTATCTTTTCACAGGAAATTCTTTAGCTCCTTCATCAGCTCAACGTGTTTCCTGGTAATGTCTCTACTCTGGCACCGAGCTCAGGCTGAAGTGACATTGTATACAGCCAAACTCAGGATTGTTTTGTTTTAAGAATGCAATTATTTTGTTACGTCTTGACCAAGACTGGGGATGGAGTCTGGTCATCTCAGGTGGCTGAAGACTGCTTTTGCCTTCAGAGGATTCGGTGTTTCAATTCAGCACAGCAGCTACTGGGGCTTGAATCCACGTCTTCAATGAGTTTTACCACCTCCCCAGTGGCTCACTTGACCTGCCCTATGTGAGTTGGCCTCTGGCTGGAGTGGACAGCTCAGGGGTCAGAATCGGCCTGGTTTTTCTGAGCCAGGCAGAGGGAAAACAAGGCCAACCCAGGATCAGGGTGAGATCAAGATTGAAGCCTCTGTACCTGAATATCCCCCCGGCGCTCGTTATCTGGAGAATGTTGGCCAGCTTGGCGAGGAGAGCTGGCACGTAGCATCATACCCAGCATGTGCCAGTGCTTTTTGGGGAAAGAGAGCAGATAACTGCCACCAGCATCAAATTATACAGAACGTAGAACATATGAACAGGCTATTCAACTGGTCTGTGCCAATGTGTTCATGCTCACCACAAATCTCCTCCCATCCCTACTTTGCTCTATCAGCATATCCTTCAGTTCCTTTCTCGCAGTTTATTTAGCTTCTTAACCATGTTATTCACCCCAACCACTCCACATGATAATGCATCCCACGTTCTGAGTACTCTCCGAGTAAAGACGTTTCTGCTAATTACCCTATTGGATTTATTAGTCAGAGGCTACAGATGCAATGCTAACTCATTTGATAATGTTTATGACTTCAAAGGCATTAATAAGCCTCATTCCAACTCTTAACGAGCAACAAGTTCTGCTTTCAAACCCATATGTCTGACACCTGGCACTACTTCTTCCCTGACTAAACTCGTGTTCCTTTCCTGTCCGCGACCTGACAAAGCAAAAAAAAACTCAAGATCCACGTGCAACATTTATTGATCATCTGCACATCAGGACGTGGGCAGTGCCATTTTTTCCCCTTGGTCAGCACAACGTTAAGAAAGGGCGCTGAGCATCGACACCTTTTCAACAACTTGGTATCGATCTGCCCAGTCAGAGCCCAGCGAGTATATTTCACATCAGTATTCTTTACCTCAGTGTTCCAGGATATTGCAACCCACCCACATTCTATGCCTAGATTAACAAAATGGGCGAATGCTGGGACAGTGAGTGATTTGCTTAAGGTCATTTCCCATCTGGCACCATGCATGGGTACCAACAGCTGGGGAAACACTAATGTGATACCTGTACAAACAAGATGAACAAGTTTCATGTGTTGAGATAAAGGATCAGCCATGATCATATTGGATGGCAGAGCAGGTTCAAAGGGCTGGATGACCTACTCCTGCTCCTATTGTCTGTGTCTCTCCAGTGGTGCCCTCGCCAAAGCAGCCGTGTGGGATCCAAGACAATGAGCAACAGCCAATTATTCAAACATGGAGACATCCAAAGCTAAACTCCCTGTACCTCCCAGGCACAATACACGTGGGACTCATTGTGCTGTGTTGTTGCTGCTGTGCCAGTCAAACTGGCAGAGGTCACCCCACTTGCATGGCAGTTGCCCGAGATGCTAGACAAATACTATCCAACGGCAGGTTGCAATCTCTTGACACTAGTTTCAACCTTGATGGAAAGTTTGCTCTTTGTCTTGTTCCTTTGTTCCCTTTTTTAGAGCTTTGCCACACCCTAACCAGGTGGGGGTTTCCAGTGAATTAATTTTTTAAGAAAACCACAAGCCTGCCCCCACAATCGGAACAGTAAATCTGAACATGAGAACATCTTGGGTCAGAACTTGCGTGCAGTGGCGATCCACCATCGCATTGCCACCCTGTCTGTTTTTATTTACCCGGGTAAGTTGCATGTTTCTCGCCAGGACCTCAACCCCAGGCCTGGTGAGAAATGTGCAGCGCAGCCAATTCCATCTCCCTTCCAGCGCAGCGCTGGGGGGAAATGAAGCCATGCCAGCTTTTTACACCGCTAGCTGAGGTAAAACACCCACTTACCTTCTCCATATCTTCTCAAAGTGGCTGTGACCTTTGTGACCGGGTAAGTAAAAACAGACCGGGTGGCAATGCTATGGCGATCGCCACTGCACACAAGTTCTGACCCAAGATGTTCTCATGTTCAGAATTAGAGTTCCGATTGTGGGGGCAGGCTTGTGGTTTTTTTTAAATTAATTCATCAGAACCCCCACCTGGTTAGGGTGTGGCAAAGCTCTAGAAAAGGGAATAAAGGAACAAGATAAAGAACAAACTTTCTATCAAGATTGAAACTAGTGCCAAGAGATTCAGCAAGTCAAAGCAACAGGCCAAATGTAAACAATTCACTCAGTCTCAGGCCTGACTCATGACTGAGGAGACCTTGGCCATGTTGATGGACCTGGTGGTTGTTTTTTCTTCCCGACATTAAGCTCTTAGCCATATAGATGGAATGCTGCAACTGGAATAAACAACAATTACATTCCCTTGCTGGCTCCTTTGAAGATGACTGGCAATTTGTTGTTGCAGCCAGCAACATGTTTGCTGTATATGGCGAGCGGATAGCTTAAAGATCTGTGCTGAATTAAAACAGCCATTTTTTTTCTCTCTCTTTAAGAACATTACTGATGGCATTGCTGGGTACAATCATGCGCCAGACAGGCCCGTCTGCACTGAGTTAACAATTCTCAACGGGGACTGCAATAGGAAGTGCTGTAATTGGCCAAGGCAGCCATGGGCTAAGGAAAAAATATATCAGCCAGAATTCCCATTCAGGATTGCGACCTGCCGTTGGTTAGTATTTGTCTAGCATCTCGGGCAACTGCCATGCAAGTGGGGTGACCTCTGCCAGTTTGACTGGCACAGCAGCAACAACACAGCACAATGAGTCCCACGTGTATTGTGCCTGGGAGGTACAGGGAGTTTAGCTTTGGATGTCTCCATGTTTGAATAATTGGCTGTTGCTCATTGTCTTGGATCCCACATGGCTGCTTTGGCGAGGGCACCACTGGAGAGACACAGACAATAGGAGCAGGAGTAGGTCATCCAGCCCTTTGAACCTGCTCTGCCATCCAATATGATCATGGCTGATCCTTTATCTCAACACATGAAACTTGTTCATCTTGTTTGTACAGGTATCACATTAGTGTTTCCCCAGCTGTTGGTACCCATGCATGGTGCCAGATGGGAAACGACTTTAAGCGAATCACTCACTGTCCCAGCATTCGCCCATTTTGTTAATCTAGGCATAGAATGTGGGTGGGTTGCAATATCCTGGAACACTGAGGTAAAGAATACTGATGTGAAATATACTCGCTGGGCTCTGACTGGCGAGAGACTCATTGTCTCTCAACTGGGCAGATCGATACCAAGTTGTTGAAAAGGTGTCGATGCTCAGCGCCCTTTCTTAACGTTGTGCTGACCAAAGGAAAATATGGCACTGCCCAAGTCCTGATGTACAGATGATCAATAAATGTTGCACGTGGATCTTGAGTTTTTTTTTGCTTTGTCAGGTCGCGGACAGGAAAGGAACACGAGTTTAGTCAGGGAAGAAGTAGTGCCAGGTGTCAGACATATGGGTTTGAAAGCAGAACTTGTTGCTCATTAAGAGTTGGAATGAGGCTTATTAATGCCTTTGAAGTCATAAACATTATCAAATGAGTTAGCATTGCATCTGTAGCCTCTGACTAATAAATCCAATAGGGTAATTAGCAGAAACGTCTTTACTCGGAGAGTACTCAGAACGTGGGATGCATTATCACGTGGAGTGGTTGGGGTGAATAACATGGTTAAGAAGCTAAATAAACTGCGAGAAAGGAACTGAAGGATATGCTGATAGAGCAAAGTAGGGATGGGAGGAGATTTGTGGTGAGCATGAACACATTGGCACAGACCAGTTGAATAGCCTGTTCATATGTTCTACGTTCTGTATAATTTGATGCTGGTGGCAGTTATCTGCTCTCTTTCCCCAAAAAGCACTGGCACATGCTGGGTATGATGCTACGTGCCAGCTCTCCTCGCCAAGCTGGCCAACATTCTCCAGATAACAAGCGCCGGGGGGATATTCAGGTACAGAGGCTTCAATCTTGATCTCACCCTGATCCTGGGTTGGCCTTGTTTTCCCTCTGCCTGGATCAGAAAAACCAGGCCGATTCTGACCCCTGAGCTGTCCACTCCAGCCAGAGGCCAACTCACATAGGGCAGGTCAAGTGAGCCACTTGGGAGGTGGTAAAACTCATTGAAGACGTGGATTCAAGCCCCAGTAGCTGCTGTGCTGAATTGAAACACCGAATCCTCTGAAGGCAAAAGCAGTCTTCAGCCACCTGAGATGACCAGACTCCATCCCCAGTCTCGGTCAAGACGTAACAAAATAATTGCATTCTTAAAACAAAACAATACTGAGTTTGGCTGTATACAATGTCACTTCAGCCTGAGCTCGGTGCCAGAGTAGAGACATTACCAGGAAACACGTTGAGCTGATGAAGGAGCTAAAGAATTTCCTGTGAAAAGATAAGGGCTGATTTGCTGGGGAGATTTGATTTTGGAAGCCTTAAAAGGCCCAGTCATCGTCTTCGATGTATTAACCCCGTGTAGTGTTGCCAACCCTCCAGGGTTGCCCTGGTGTCGCCAGGAATTAAAAATGAGCATCTCTGGAGAAAAATCATGGGGGTGTCCAGAAAAATGTTTCCCCATATCCTTAGAACACCCTATTTTTTAATTAGTTGCATAAATACTGGAGACGGAGCAGCAAGAATCACTCAATTGGGTAACAAGGGGCAGGACTGTTCCTGTAGGCCAAATGGGGGTCATGACCCCACACTGTGGGGCAAAGAGCCACCCGGCTGTGATATTCCCCTGAATTGGCTAGTTAGTCACCAGAGGGCAGGCTTACTGTCCAGTTAAGGATGGAGGGCTCTCGAAGCTGGGAGGGCCTTCCAGCACTGAGGAAGCAGCAGCAGCAGCCTGTCTTCAGGTAATGGAGAGAGGTTGCCCCTCAAGATGGAGGCGTCCCCTCTCCAACTTTATTAAAATAAAGAAAGCCCTTAGCAGTCAGGCCCCTCCACAGAACAGCCTGTGGCTGCAGCTGAAGCCTGGCGGGCAGGGAGGGCCTCAAAGCCTGCCTGGAGTGCTGGCTCTCCTTCTGTGACTAGGAGGCTGTCTCCAGGCAGCTGCATTGCCTCCCAATACCTCAGAGGCTGGAGGCAGGTTGGAAAATTCTTAATGGGCCTTCAACAAAGTCAGTTTGCTGCCTGTCACATGCGGGGAAGTAGCGCTGCTGCCAACCCATCCCGCCTCTAGGAAAGTGGCCTGCTGCACTGGAAGGCTGGCAGGTTCGGCTGCGCTGCACATTTCTCACCAGGCCTGGGAGTGAGGTCCGGGCTCCTCTTGAACATCCCCCCGCCCTCCAATTCCCATCGCTCCACCATTGGCTTCAGCTGCCTGAGCTCCGGAGTTCTGGAATTCCCTCCCGAAACCTCTCCACGTCTCTACCTCTCTCTTTCAACACTCCTTAAAACAGCTCTCTTTGACCAAGCTTTCAAGGTCCAGAATTGAGGGGAGTTGTAGGGCTGGAGGAGAATGGGAAGGGGCGAGGCCATGGAGGGAACAAGGACGAGAATATTTGTTTAGTGTGTTTGAATGAATTTCCTCTTTCCACTATTTTTGCGGAGGAACCTCTGCATGAAGATAGCAGACAAAGAAGTTCCATCAGAATGTGTTAAGAATCCCTATGCAAATATTGATCATGCCATTTCAATACCTCAGTCTTTAAACTACTGCAACGCTGACAGCATTTTACTAGTGCCACAGGATGGGAGAGAGCATGGCTTATTTGGCTGCCTGCCGATTAGTACAGTTAGGCAGAGTTTGTTGCATAAAAGATCCATCCTCCTGCAGGGGCCCATTGCTCAATGGTCAAACCAATGTCTTCTGACTCGGAGGGGCTGGTGGGTGTGCTAGCTTTTCTCAATGGAATGAAATCTGATAGTGATGCCCCCTGCTGCTGATGCTCAGGCTAAGCCTACAGACCAGGGAGCTGAGAGGTTTGGTCTTGTCATCCATGCCGAGTGAGTTGGAGTTGCAGCAGGAGTGGTGTAATTGGCCTCAGTGCCCCTAGGATATGGTGAGGGGCGGAAAGTGGTCAATGCTTCTGCTCCTGGTCACCACCCAGTGACTGCTCCCAACAAAACAAATGCAGGTGTGCAAACCTTCACTGAGGACAGGATTGGACTGCAGTGCGATGCCTTACATAGCCGAATAGTCTGTCAGCACTCACCCGTCACAGGCAACACGTGAAGAATAGCTACTTGGCTAAGGTGCCAGATAGAGACAGGCACGTACCTGACTGCACGAGCCAGCAGCTTCAGGAGAACTGGCTGAGTAAAAACAACACTTACCCGGTCAAATGCCACTGCTGTGCCAACACTCACCACACTTGTGAACTGTTGGCACTGGCACACTGAAAAAGTACCAAGCTGGCATCAGTGTCAAAGGGGCAGTGCAAGGCTAACTAGCCGTACTTTGGACTAGGCTGGCCTCACATGCTTCAGAAAGGTCTGCACTGACATGCGCTCCTGGACATTAAGGTCCACCTGAATGGTGCTCGGTTCAGGTGCAGATAACCGATTGCATACTTTAAACATAAAGCACCCTGCTGAAACTGACTGCCATTGGCACTTCAATTGAAATGAATAAATGCTTTAAAAATATATAATTAAAATAGATTCAATCACAAACCGTGATTGAGTAAGTACAGTGGGATTAAAGGCACAACCCACCCCAGTTATCTTCATGGACTAAATAATAGAAAATGAACAATCTGGTTCTCAGTATAAGCAGGAACTTATAGAAGGAATGCCTTCCTATTCATTATCATGGCATGTGGATTAGAGTCTGGCATTGATCCAATTCCTTGTATATATCCCACAGACTGTATGCTTCTTTTTAAAAGCCTTTCTTACTCCACAGTTTAAATGACCCCATGCCCATGAAGGCAAGACCCACAAAAGTACCTGTCCACGAATGTACCTTCAGGAACAAGGTGTTTAACAACTTGCATTTATATAGCATCTTCAATGTTGTAAAATGTCCCAAAGCACTTCATAGGCAAAAACTGACACTGAGCCACATAAGGAGTTATTAGGGATAGGTGATCAAACGCTTGGTCAAAGAGGTAGATTTTAAGGAGCGTCATAAAGGAGGAGAGTTGCAGAGGTTGAGAAGTTTAGGGAGGGAATTCCAGAGCTTAGGGCCCAGGCTATTAAAGGCACGGCCGCTAATAGTGGGGCGATTAAAATCGGGGATGCTCAAGAGGCCAGAATTAGAGGGTCAAAATCCTGGAACTCCCTCCCTAACAGCACTGTGGGTGTACCTACACCACATGGACAGCAGCGGTTCAAGAAGGCAGCTCACCACCACCTTCTCAAGGGCAACTAGGGATGGGCAATAAATGCTGGCCTAGCCAGAGAAGCCACATCCCATGAATAAATAAAAAAATTTGCAGAGGGTTGTAGGACTGGAGGAGGTTAGGGAGTTAGGGAGCGGCAAGGGATTGGAGGGGTTCAAATAGGGGGAATAAGAATTTTAAAATTGTGACGTCGCTAATGTAGATCAGAGAGCACAAAGTGACAGCAACTTGGACTTGAAGTGAAAAGAGGCAGCTAAGTATATACACTATTCCAAGCAACTGGATCACAGGACTCCACAGTGTCCCTGATACCTGACTGTAAGAGGGAAGTCACACACTGAGATTGCCCTCCCTAGACAGTGAACATGCAAACAATGCAAGAGGCTCCTAAAGTGAAAACACGTTAACGGATGGAATCAGGTAATGCAATCCACAAATTGTGGAATGTCATGTCATTGAAAACTTGCCTCACTGTGATCCATTGGGCCCATCCTTCATAGATGGGCTGAATATTTGAGCATGTAGATTTCCAACACAGCTCCTGCTAAATGTCATTGCTGATTGGTTGGGAGTGAAGGGAAGATTTATAATATCATAAATGCTGCTGCTCCTGGTTTACATTAATTTTTATTTTAACTGGCAGCAGATTGAAATCGGCA
Organism: Carcharodon carcharias; assembly: GCF_017639515.1. Lineage (NCBI taxonomy): Eukaryota > Metazoa > Chordata > Chondrichthyes > Lamniformes > Lamnidae > Carcharodon > Carcharodon carcharias. The sequence continues at coordinate 14,032,994 of NC_054507.1, read as the reverse complement.
CATAAAAGGGCTTCTCTCTCGCTTGAAAAACCCACTAAAAGTCAACACAATTTCCTCATGCCTAGTTTTCCAGACAAAACTCTCTCCCTGTCACCACCCCCAGCCCCCACAAACAACCCCCACCCCCCACCCCCACTCCACCCACACCCTTACGGCTAACTTCACCATGGTTCTATCATGATTCGATCTGTCTGCATACTCTTACTCCCCATGCACCACTAAATAAGTTTCCATTTGTTGCACGCTTGCAGGCTAGTCGTGCCGACTGTCGAATCAGCAGGGAGCTGCTTTGCTTTTTAAGTCCGATTTTGGAGCAAAAACAAAAAAAAGCGGAGCGAGTCTGATTCATATCTCTGTAAATATGCAGCCCGTCACCAGTGTGGGTCACTGCTGACCTGTGTGGGCTTGGCAATGGGAACAGTCTTGCTAGGAGAGTGCCCCCAGTGGTTTAATGAGGCACTGAATTGAGTGCCAGATCTGTGGACAGTTAGCTGGTGCAGGATTGTACTTTTTGGGCCAGGACCCCAATATCGGGGTCAAATGGGGGTCCCGACCCCGCATTCTGTTTGGAGCAGTCACCTGACATCCGATTCTGCCATGATTGGCTAATCAATGGCCAGAAGGCAGGCCCGCTGCCCAATTAAGGATGGCGCGTGGGCTCTTGAAGCTTGAGGGCAATAGGAAGCCCTCCAGCATGGAAGGAGACGCAGCCTGCCATTGCAGATAAGGGAGAGAGAGGGTGCCTCCATCTTGAGGAGCCACCTTAGCAACTTTAAAAGCCGTTAAATTGGAAAACGGCCACAGTCGCCGGACTGCAGCTGCGGCCAGTGAGGCAGGAGGGCACTGGTCCCCCAGCCTTGCACCGAGAGGCAGCCGCCACAAACCACCCCCCACCACCCCCCCCACCACCCCACCCCCCCACCAGCCAGCTGGCCTGTTCCCAATGTCAGGGGAGGGCACAGGCTGACTGGCGTTCAGCTTATCTTAATCAGTGACCTCGTACCTGTGGGCGAGTAGTCCTACGGCCCTTGATCCCACCTCCAGGAAAATGGACTGGGGTGTGATGGTGCCAGCAAAGAGGCACATTAACCAGTGGCGTGAATTTACCTGCCTGTCCATCCCTGTGCTCACCTCCCTACCTGGTCTCAGCTAACAAGCGTATCAGTTGGAATGCTCAAACTGACTCCAAGTTAGAGATGGCAACAGAGAGAGAAAAGGAAGTGGCACTCTTTGCAAAATTGTCTGCAACTCTGAATCAGTCGTGTGTCACGAGCTGTCCACTGCTGGGACACTCCTCAACTCCTGACTACATGGAGTTCAGTGAACTATGGAGAAGTGCAGACATTCAGCTGCATGGGTTTCTTGTGCTCGAGAAGGCTCATGTGCTCAGATGCTGTAGAGCTTACACACTTTGGATGGTTCATGGTCCAGCAGAACACACAGCCACCAGGTTCACCATTGTATTTCCAGAAACATTAAGATGGGAGAAGGGCTGCTAGCCCTCAGAATCCCGGTCACTTTGGTTATTTTGAACCAAATGATGCCTCCACTCCACACTACGACATAGATATTGAGATCAGTCCAATTCTTACGTGAACTCGTGCGCTTATCCATATGGAACCTCTCCCATTTCAGGCACCGGCGCACTCTCAGATACAAATCAGCATAAGTCTGCCTCTCCTTTGCCCCAAAAATATGCCCGAGTCCCAACCTCAAAGGGAGCTTCCTACGTTGCCAATCTGATATTTTCCATCTCGAGTGTCAGCCATCTTTGTAACCTCTTTGCTCGAGGTTGCTGTGAGCTAGCTGGTAGATGACGGGATAGTTACATCCTGTGATTGAGACACTGCCCAGATTTACTTCAGTCAGGAGGCTTTCATCCTAATCTATAGGAACTGGGCCCACACCCAGTCCTAGTGGCGATGGGATAGTGCGTGCCAGCTCACTGCAGTGTCTAGTCTATGCACCCACTGAACATGGAACTTGAAAGTATGAAGGTGGTGTCACTCAGGAACGAATAGGAAGATGGTCTGTACTCAAACAGAGACCAAAGGCAAAAAGGGCTAATCTGTAAAGTGCCCCTCGTCCCTTCTGCTGGTTTGGTTCAGCTACCCATCGCCATGTGACTTGTTCACCCATGTTAGGTGGATAAGTGATGGCTCACTTCTGAGAGTCTGAAGTGGGAACAGCTTCAAAGTTGGATAATTGGACCAAGTCAGGCACCACCACTCAATATAAGACATTGAACTTCCTATATGTTATGTAGGCCTGATGTTGCAGTCCAATTAAGAGTGCTACATTCTTCCCCCAGCCATCAGCCTTTACATATAAGGTAATGGAAAGTGTTTCCCTCCAGTTAATAAGGAAGTTATCTGCATTCAGTGGCTAAACTGACAACAGAGCCATTTTCCATTTTCTAGCCCACATATCCCAGGTCATGCCTTCAACAAGGAACTGAAGCCAACTTGTTTGGCTGACTCTGTTCAGTTTTATTCTTATTCATTCCTGAGACGTGAGTGTCAGTGGTAAGACCAGCATTTATCACCCATCCCTAATTGCCCTTGGGGCAAATAAGTGGCTTGCTCGACCATTTCAAAGTCAACCACATTGCTGTGGGTCTGGAGTTACATGTAGACCAGACCAGGTAAGGATGGCAGATTTCCTTCCTGAAAGGACATTAGTGAACCAGATGGGGTTTTAATGGTAGTTCTAATAGTTTCATGGTCTCCAACACTGAAGCTAGCTTTTTATTGCAGATTTATTTGTTTAACTGAATTTAACTTCCCCTAATGGTGGGATTTGAACTGAAGTCTCTGGATCATTAGCACAGGCCTCTGGATTACTCATCCAATAACATAACCACCATGTGACTGCATGCTTGATGCCAACTTCAAACAGCACAATTGGTGATGAGTACTGCTGAATAGACTGTTGGGAAGCAGAGCTCAAACTGAATCCCTGTTATCTGGTGGGGTTCACTGGTCAGGAATGGGACCCTTTTTCGTGCTTCTTGTTAATCAACTGACCACATTCCAGTGGTGAGCAATTCCAGTGCTTGTTTACCCAAATTCAGGTTTAAGTGGCCCACATTTCAACCCTGAAACTTAAACAACCCAGGCACTCTCAGCACCTGAAAACAGTCTGCTCCAAAGTTAAAACCCTACGGCAAGTACACACTGTAGCTTTCATATTTTGTTGTGCCAAATGTGATTGACATTTTAAATTCACCATTCACTCCCTCCACCACTGACACACAGTAGCAGCAGTGTGTGTACCATCTACAAGATGCACTGCAGGAACTCACCAAGGCTCCTTTGACAGGCACCTTCCAAATCCACAACCATTTCCATCTAGAAGGACAAGAACAGCAGACACATGGGAACACCACCACCTGGAAGTTCCCCTCCAAGTCACTCACCATCCTGACTTGGAAATATATCGCCGTTCCTTCACTGTCGCTGGGTCAAAATCCTGGAACTCCCTCCCTAACGGCACAGTGGGTGTACCTACACCATATAAACTGCAGCGGTTCAAGAAGGCAGCTCACCACCGCCTTCTCATCAGTTGGCTGGACGGCTGGTTTATGAAGCAGAGCAACACCAACAGCGTGGGTTCAGTTCCCATACAGGCTCAGGTCATCCATGAAGGCCCCACCTTCTCAACCTCAACCCTCGCCTGAGGTGTGGTGACCCTCAGGTTAAACTCAACACCAGTTGTATCCCTCTAATGAGACAGCAGCTTGTGGTCCTCTGCGACTATGGTGGCCTTCACTTCTTGAGGGATGGGTGATACATGCCAGCCTCACCAGTGACACCCATATCCCAAGAGTTAATTTTTTAAAATTACATGCAACCTAGATTTTCTGGCCACATTATATTAATGACAGTGATAACCTAACAAGTTAAAACAATGCTGATTGGAAGGTCTATGCTAGCTAAGAGCCTTTTAAGACACTGCCCCTTTAACAGAATGCACTAACGTTAACTCAATGTTCTTCATGAGCGTTTACCAGGCAGTCTGTAGATCAAAGGCGACATCTACAAATGTTTCAATGCATCACACCACAGGCGACAGGACATAAATCTGTGCCTGCAGTACCCCACACTGTCAACTCCTGATTTCAATTCTAACACAGTGGGTAGTTGTCCAGTAGAAGTCAGGCAATGCCCCACTGGTGAAAAAAGACACTAGAGACTACATGGTAAATGGACCTGCTGGAACTAGTAGCCTTGTAACACCAACAACAACTCAAATTCACATAGCACCTTTAACAAAGTTAAAATGCCCCAAGATTCTTCACAGGAACAATTAGCAAACAAAATTGGATGCTGAGCCACACAAGGAGATATTAGAGAGGTACAAGGAGGAGCGAGAGGTGGGCATGTTTAAGAAGGATAATCCAGGATTTAGGACCTTGACAACTGAAGGCATGGCCGCTAATGGTGAAGCAATGGAAATTGGGCTGCACAAGAGGCCAAAATTGGAGGAATGCATTGATCTCAGAGGATTGTAGCCTGGTATAAATTCCAGGAATTCACACATTTTCTGTGAAACATTATCTGTTGCAAATTCTGCATTATTCAGTGAAACCCCACAACGCTTTCTTGGTTTCGATGCAGCTCACTCTAGATAAAGGCACAGCCGCCCATTCAAGTTCCGTTGCTTCCATTAATAGAAGACACTTGCCTTCATATAGCCTTATCTCAAAGCATCTCAAACTAGCTACAGATGACCAAGTGCCGTAATTGCCATGTGGGCATCATGCAAGTCAGACTGTGTCAGCACCCTCCCACAACCAGCAGAGAAACTTCAATGGAAGGAGGACCATTCATGAAATCCTACATCACAGAAGGCAGCCATTCAGCCCATCGTGCCTGTGCTGGCTCTCTGAAAGAGCTGCCAATTAGTCCCACGCGCTCTGTTCTTTCCTTATAGCCCTGCAATATTTTCCCTTTTAAGAATCAGTCCATTTGCCTTTTGAAAGCTACAGTTGAATCTGCTTCCTCCACCCTTTCAGAGAATGCATTCCAGATCTCAGAGATCAAAGTCTATGAGAGGGTGCCTAGAAGATTTACTGGAATGATACCAAGGATGAGGGACTTCAGTTCATGTGGAGACACTGGAGAAGTTGGATTAGTTTCTCCTTAGAGCAGAGAAGGCTAAAGAGAGAGGTCTTCAGAATTATGAGAGCTTTTGATTGAGTAGTTAAGGAAAAACTGTTTCCCCTGGCAGTGCAGTCAGTGACCAGACAATACCGATTTAAAGAGCCAGACGTGAGATGTGGAGAATGTATTTTTTTTTACACAGTAACAGCAGAGAAAGTTAAGAGGAGATTTGATAGAGATGTTCAAAGTTATGAGGTGCTTTTGACAGAGTAAATAAGGAGAAATGGTTTCTAGGGGCAGATGAGTTAGCAATCAGAGGATACAAATTTAAGGTGATTGGCAAAGAGGTAACATGAGGAAACATTTTTTTGAATGGCAGTGAGTGGCTGTTGTCTGGAATGCACTGCCTGACAGGGTAGTGGAAGCAGGGCCACTGGTAACATTCAAAGCAGAATTGGATAAATACTCAAAATGACATGGCTATGGTGAAAGAGTAATGCAGTGGGATTGATTGGATAACTCATTCAAAGAGCTGGCAGAAAGGGATCGAACGGCCTCCTTCTGTGCTGCAGCATTCCAGATTCAATAACGATTTGCTGAGCAAAAGATTTGCCCTGCTACCTTCAAAGATTAATAGCTGGAACTTCTCCTTGCTCTGTTCTTTAGTGCAACAAGATTCTTAAAATTCCCCTGCGTTGGCAGAGGGAAAGCACAATGTTAATACAGTCTCTTGCATCTCCAATCATTCATCACTACTGCAGGAGAACTGAGTGAGCAAAGTTGCATCTTGGGGTTTTGTTAGGTAGGGGCATCAAGGGTTACAGATCAGCCATGATCGGATTTAATGGACTGTCTAATATAATCTTTTGGCAAGTCAACCACTCCTTATGTGCTATAATGAAATGCAGCCCTCTTAAGTATGCAGTATGGGTTCACAAATTCAATACAATGGGAATGGCTGGAAAAAGTGGAACGTGATGTATCAGCTTAGGATAGCTGGTGGCAATCTGGTCACAGAAAGATTGAGGGTTCAAACAGCGCTTATGAAAGGAACAAGGAGGAGGCCATTCAGCCCCTCGAGTCTGTTCTGTTTCATTAGGCCAATCTGTATATTAACTCCATCTCCCTGACTTGTTTCACTAACCCATAATACCCTCGCCTGACAAACAAATCTATCAATCTCAGTTTTGGAATTTTCAATTGACCCCCAGCCTCAACACCTCATTGAGGGAGAGAGCTCCAGATTTTCACTGTCCTATGTGTGAAGAAGTGCTTACTGATTACATTTTGCCAAGTGTAACTTCTGGAAATAAAAGTTCCTCCTCAAAAAAAGAGATCAAGTGCAGCTGTTAACTCTCAATCCAGTTCTCAGCAGATACGAATCCATTTTCTTTTTAAAGATGCCAGTTGGCCCCAATTCAGTGGGAGTTTGTTCCACATTGTGTGGGGAAGAAAAACGAGCCTTGGCAGCAAGAGTTGGTGAAAGCAAATGGTCGGGCAAGGGACATGTCCCCTTCACTTTGTGACCTTTGGACAATCTGTTGCGCCATGTATATATGGGCTTCCATTTACAGCCTGCTCAAACATGCTGAACTGGGATTTAGCGTAAACCATCTCTTCAGTGCTGGCCCCTTATCCTAGTCTCCAGTGAAAGGATGCATGAGGCATGAAAAGCAAGTGAAAGCTGCTATTAAAACTAATCGCTTCTCCATAACCTCCTTCAGCCCCACAACCCTGCAAGATCTCACGTCCCTCTGATTCTAGCCCCTCGCACATTCCCAATTCCACCATTGGCAGGCATGCTTTTTGTTGCCAAAGCCCCATGCCCTGGAATTCCCACCATAAACCTGTCCACCTCTCCCCTCATGTAAGACGTTCCTTAAATCCCACCTTTTTGACCAAGCTTTTGGTCAGGTATCATTCAGTGTGACTCAGTATTGAGTTGTGTTTCATACTGCGCCTGGGGTGCATCCTGGGATGTTTTTACCCACTCAAAGGCGCTGTATAAATGTATGTTGTTGGTGTTATGACCCCCTCTACTATCGCACAGACACCAGAAATGGCCTGGTCCCAAACACAGCTGGACACTCTCCCCAAATGCCTTCGCTGGCCCTCTCCCCACCTATCAAAGTGCCGGACAAAACCAAAAACCATTCATTGCATCCCCCAGCCACTTGCTCTCCATTCGGATTGCCCCCCTCACCCCAACCCTTCCTCCCACCCCAATGTGGCTGTAAATGGTAATTTAATCTCTTGCCCTCCAACCTACCATAGTAGGCCATTCAGCCCCTTTCTAAATCTGTTCCGCCTTTCGATTAGAATATTAGATCATGACCTGATCTGTATAAATCTGTTCCAGGCTGTCATCTCCTTTCCCCCCCACCCCCGTCTCTGCACTTGCTTGTACCTCTCCACCACCTTCCAGTGCAAGAGGGTTGTAAACGACCTTAAACTAACGGGGGCCGGAGCAGGGCAAAAATCCCCACTTGGCGTCATTCATTCCCAACGCGCTTTTCACGGGAGTTTCACCATTAAATGACCTCATGTTTGGTGGGGGGGGGGGGGGGGGGGGGGGTGCATGGAGGACTGAAGAGGTCGCGGAAAAAAAGTAGGAGCAGCACCTTAAATGAATCGTGTGACTGATTTTCAGGCCACCGAAAGCAGGCGCTTCTCAGTACCCATTGAATCATCAAAAAGTTTCACTTCACAGTGATTTCGAGTCCCGTCCCCCCCCCCCCACAAAAATATATTTTTTAACTCATCGACTCCCATTCAAGCTATCAAACTACTGTATGGAAAATATTAATAGGCTGGAACATTTGCTGCTGGTGTGATTGGATTTTTACAAATGAAATCCTTCTAATAAAAGAGAGATCTATTGTTGTTGAAACCCAGACTCTTCCTGTCCAGTCTTACAATTACTACTGTAGATAATTTGGTTTTAATTCAAGAAGCAAAATTGCTCCGCTAGTGCTGTTTGTTGGCGAGTTCCACCTATTGTAACTGAGCCTGAACAACAGGGTTTGGATGGTAAAGCAGACAGCAGCAACCCCACAGATCTTCCAACCAGCAACCCCTCCACAATGGTTCTGGGTCGACAATTTGGAGAGAAACAGACATTCAAAACAGGCGTGTTAAATTAGAAGGTGCTCCTGTCCAGCAGTGAGAACCCCTGTACACACATCAGGCACAAACTCCCTTAACAACAGATAAAAGCAAAACACTGCGGACGCTGGAAATCGGAAACAAAAACAGACAATGCTGGATAAACTCAGCAGGTCTGACAGCATCTGTGGAGAGAGAAACAGAGTTAACTCTTTTTTTCCCCACAGATGCTGAGTTTTTCCAGCATTCTCTGTTATAGCTCCCTTACCGTTATTTGACTACGGGGGGCTTCACTTTTGAATGAGAGCTTCCTTGTAAGTGGAGACAGTCAGGAACCAAATTTATTTCAGTTCCTCTGCAATATTGAGGTACCCTATTAACTTTTTTTTTAATGTGTGTGGTGTGTTTTGATGGGATGGCATTCTTGTTGTTACATACCTGCTTGTGGTTGCGGGGTAACGTGCCCCCCGAGTAGGCGAGGGTCTTGTAAAGCTCGGAGGTCTTGTAAGTTTCCGCGCCGGTTTTGTAAGTTTCACTGCTGCCTTTGTAAATTGCACTCTCAGCCCCGGGATCCGCGCTGCCGTAATCCTCCTTACGGCTCAACTTTTTCACTCTTCGCAAAGTCATTTTCCTACAATTCTCATTCCATTGTGTTCCACCCCACTCCTCTCCCTCCTCCTTGGACTGGATCGGGTTGAGATGAACAGCGAGCCTGGTCTCCTTGTACCAAAGTGGGAACTGCACTCTGACACAACGGTTTATTAAAGCCGACTCGACGGATGTTACAGTCCACCGCCCCCCCCCCCACCACCAACCCCCCCTCCCCACGTGGTCGAGGTGTGGTTACAGTTTCATTTCCCCCTACATTGATAAGAATCTGCAAACAACGAGAAGCTTTCGACTTTTGTTTTATCCTACCCACACCCCCGGAAAATATGTCTTGCCACTGAAATCTGTCCTGTAGCTCTAAATACTGAGTTCCTGAGCTGCACTTACACAGGGCAACATTTTAGATGGGGCATTGAAACCCGCCCCCATTCCAGCAGTCCCTTCAAGCCGTACGTTTTATTCGTTCATGGGTCGCGGTGGGCCAGTATTTATCGCACATCACTAACACGTCTGAGGAAAACGGCGAGTGGTCAGGATCTGGAATGCACTGTCTGAGAGTGTGATGGAGACAGGGTCAATCGAGTGGTCAGGATCTGGAATGCACTGTCTTAGAGTGTGGGGGACACAGGTCAATCGAGTGGTTAGGATCTGGAATGCACTGTCTGAGAGTATGGGGGACACAGGTCAATCGAGTGGTTAGGATCTGGAATGCACTGTCTGAGAGTGTGGGGGACACAGGTCAATCGAGGCATTAGGATCTGGAATGCACTGTCTGAGAGTCTGGTGGAGTCAGGGTCATCGAGTGGTTAGGATCTGGAACGCACTGTCTGACAGTGTGGTGGAGTCAGGGTCAATCGAGTCGTTAGGATCTGGAATGCACTGTCTGATAGTATGATGGAGACAGGGTCAATCGAGTGGTCAGGATTTGGAATGCACTGTCTGAGAGTGTGGGGGACACAGGGTCAATCGAGTGGTTAGAATCTGGAATGCACTGTCTGAGAGTGTGGGGGACACAGGTCAATCGAGTGGTTAGGATCTGGAATGCACTGTCTGAGAGTATGGGGGACACAGGTCAATCGAGTGGTTAGGATCTGGAATGCACTGTCGGAGAGTGTGGGGGACACAGGTCAATCGAGGCATTAGGATCTGGAATGCACTGTCTGAGAGTCTGGTGGAGTCAGGGTCATCGAGTGGTTAGGATCTGGAATGCACTGTCTGACAGTGTGGTGGAGTCAGGGTCAATCGAGTCGTTAGGATCTGGAATGCACTGTCTGATAGTATGATGGAGACAGGGTCAATCGAGTGGTTAGGATATGGAATGCACTGTCTGAGAATGTGATGGAGACAGGGTCAATCGAGTGGTTAGGATCTGGAATGCACTAGCTGAGAGTGTTGTGGAGACAGGGTCAATCGAGTGGTCAGGATCTGGAATGCACTAGCTGAGAGTGTTGTGGAGACAGGGTCATTCGAGTGGTTAGGATCTGGAATGCAATACCTGAGAGTGTTGTGGAGACAGGGTCAATCGAGTGGTTAGGATCTGGCATGCACTATCTGAGAGTGTGGGGGAGAGAGGGTCAATCGAGGCGTTAGGATCTGGAATGCACTGTCTGAGAGTGTATGCGAGACAGGGTCAATCGAGGCATTAGGATCTGGAATGCACTGCCTGAGAGTGTGGTGGAGACAGGGTCAATTGAGTGGTTAGGATCTGGAATGCACTGCCTGAGAGTGTGGTGGAGACAGGGTCAGTCGAGGCGTTAGGGTCTGGAATGCACTGTCTGAGAGTGTGATGGAGGCAGGGCCAATCGAGTGGTTAGGATCTGGAATGCACTGTCTGAGAGTGGGGTGGTGACAGGGTCAATTGAGTGATTAGGAGGTGGAATGCACTGACTGAGAGTGTCGGGGAGACAGGGTCAATCAAGTGGTTAGGTTCTGGAATGCACTGTCTGAGAGTGTGATGGAGACAGGGTCAATCGAGTGGTTAGGATCTGGAATGCACTACCTGAAAGTGTGATGGAGACAGGGTCAATCAAGGCGTTAGGATCTGGAATGCACTGTCTGAGAGTGTGGAGGAGACAGGGTCAATCGAGTGGTTAGGATCTGGAATGCACTGTCTGAGAGTGTGGGGGAGGCAGGGTCAATCGAGTGGTTAGGATCTGGAATGCTCTGTCTGAGATTGTGGGGGAGACAGGGTCAATCGAGGCGTTAGGATCTGGAATGCACTGTCTGAGAGTGTGATGGAGACAGGGTCAATTGAATGGTTAGGATCTGGAATGTACTGCCTGAGAGGGTTGTGGAGACAGGGTCAATCGAGTGATTAGGATCTGGCATGCACAGCCTGAGAGTGTGGTGGAGACAGGGACAATCGAGTGGTTAGGATCTGGAATGCACTGCCTGAAAGTGTGGGGGAGAAAGGGTCAGTCGAGTGGTTAGGACCTGGAATGCGCTGTCTGTGTGTGTGATGGAGACAGGGTCAATCGAGGCGTTAGGAACTGGAATGCACTGCCTGAGAGTGTGGAGGAGACAGAGCTAATCGAATGGTTAGGATCTGGAATGCACTGTCTGAGAGTGTGGTGGAGACAGGGACAATCGAGTGGTTAGGATCTGGAATGCGCTGTCTGAGTGAGTGATGGAGACAGGGACAATTGAGGCATTAGGATCTGGAATCCACTGCCTGAGAGTGTGATGGAGGCAGAGTCAATCGAGTGGTTAGGATCTGGAATGCACTGCCTGAGAGTGTGGGGGAGACAGGGTCAATCGAGTGGTTAGGATCTGGAATGCACTGTCTGAGAGTGTGGTGGAGATGTGTTCAATCGAGGCGCTAGGGTCTGGAATGCACGGTCTGAGAGTGTGATGGGGACAGGGTCAATTGAGCGGTTAGGGATCTGGAATGCACTGCCTGAGAGTGTTGTGGAGACAGGGACAATTGAGTGGTTAGGATCTGGAATGCACTGCCTGAGAGTGTGGGGGAGACAGGGTCAATCGAGTGGTTAGGGTCTGGAATGCAATACCAAGTGTGTGATGGAGACAGGGACAATCGAGGCATTAGCATCTGGAATGCACTGCCTGAGATTGTGGTCGAGACAGGGACAATCGAGTGGATAGGATCTGGAATGCACTGCCTGAGAGTGTGGGGGAGATAGGGTCAATCGAGTGGTTAGGATCTGGAATGCACTGCCTGGGAGTGTTGTGGAGACAGGGTCAATCGAGTGATTAGGATCTGGCATGCACAGGCTGAGAGTGTGGTGGATACAGGGACAATCGAGTGGTTAGGATCTGGAATGCACTGCCTGAGAGTGTGGGGGAGATAGGGTCAATCGAGTGGTTAGGATCTGGAATGCACTGCCTGAGAGTGTGGGGGAGACAAGGTCAATCCATGCGTTAGGGTCTTGAATGCACTGTCTGAGAGTGTGATGGAGGCAGGGTCAATCGAGTGGTTAGGATCTGGAATGCACTGCCTGAGAGTGTGGTGGAGACAGGGTCAATCAAGTGGTTAGGTTCTGGAATGCACTGTCTGAGAGTGTGATGGAGGCAGGGTCAATCAAGGCGTTAGGTTGTGGAATGCACTGTCCGAAAGTGTGGTGGAGACAGGGTCAATCGAGGCGTTAGGGTCTGGAATGCACTGTCTGAGAGTGTGATGGAGGCAGGGTCAATTGAGTAGTTAGGATCTGGAATGCACTGCCTGAGAGTGTTGTGGAGACAGGGTCAATCGAGTGATTATGATCTGACATGCACAGCCTGAGAGTGTGGGGGAGACAGGGTCAGTCGAGTGGTTAGGATCTGGAATGCACTGTCTGAGAGTGTGATGGAGACAGGGTCAATGAAGTGGTTAGGATCTGGAATGCACTGTCTGAGAGTGTGATGGAGACAGGGTCAATTGTGTGGTTAGGATCTGGAATGCACTGCCTGAGAGTGTGGTGGAGACAGGGACAATCGAGTGGTTAGGATCTGGAATGCACTGTCTGAGAGTATGATGGAGACGGGGTCAATTGAGTGGTTAGGATTTGGAATGCACTGTCTGAGACTGTGGTGGAGACAGGGTCAATCGAGGCGTTAGGGTCTGGAATGCACTGTCTGCGAGTGTGATGGAGGCAGGGTCAATCGAGTGGTTAGGATCTGGAATGCACTGTCTGAGAGTGTGGGAGAGACAGGGTCAATCGAGTGGTTAGGATCTGGAAAGCACTGTCTGAGAGTGTGATGGAGACAGGGTCAATGAAATGGTTAGGAACTGGAATGCACTGTCTGAGAGTGTGATGGAGACAGGGTCAATTGAGTGGTTAGGATCTGGAATGCACTGCCTGAGAGTGTGGGGGAGACAGGGTTATTCGAGGCGTTAGGGTCTGGAATGCACTGCCTGAGAGTTTGGTGGAGACAGGGATAATCAAGTGGTTAGGATCTGGAATGCACTACCTGTGATTGTGGGGGAGACAGGGTCAATCGAGTGGTTAGGATCTGGAATGCACTGTCTGAGAGTGTGATGGAGACAGGTTTAATCAAGTGGTTAGGATCTGGAATGCGCTGTCTGAGAGTGTGATGGAGACAGGGTCAATCAAGTTGTTAGGATCTGGAATGCACTGTCTGAGAGTGTGATGGAGACAGGGTCAATCAAGTGGTTAGGTTCTGGAATGCACTGTCTGAGAGTGTGATGGAGACAGGGTCAATCAAGTGGTTAGGTTCTGGAATGCACTGTCTGAGAGTGTGATGGAGACAGTGTCAATCAAGTGGTTAGGATCTGGAATGCACTGTCTGAGAGTGTTAAGGAGACAGGGTCAATTGAGTGGTTAGGATCTGGAATGCACTGTCTGAGAGTGTGATGGAGACAGGGTCAATCGAGGTGTTATGATCTGGAATGCACTGTCTGAGAGTGTGATGGAGACACGGTCAATCGAGTTGTTAGGATCTGGAATGCACTGTCTGAGAGTGTGGGGGAGACAGGGTCAATCAAGGCGTTAGGATCTGGAATGTATTGTCTGAGAGTATGATGAAGGCGGGTCAATTGAGTGATTAGGATCTGGAATGCACTGTCTGAGAGTGTGATGGAGACAGGGTCAATCGACTGGTTAGAATCTGGAATGCACTGTCTGAGACTGTGCGGGAGACAGGGTCAATCGAGGCGTTAGGATCTGGAATGCACTGTCTGAGAGTGTGCAGGAGACAGAGCCGATCGAATGCTTAGGAACTGGAATGCACTGTCTGAGAGTGTGGAGGAGACAGAGCCAATCGAATGGTTAGGATCTGGAATGCACTGTCTGAGAGTGTGGGGGAGACAGGATCAACCGAGTGGTCAGGATTTGGAATGCACTGTCTGAGAGTGTGGGGGAAACAGGGTCAATCGAGTGGTTAGGATCTGGAATACACTGTCTGAGAGTGTGGTGGAGACAGGGTTAATCGAATTGTTAGGATCTGGAACGCACTGTCTGAGAGTGTGGGGGAGGCAGGTCAATCGAGTGGTTAGGATCTGGAATGCTCTGTCTGAGAGTGTGGGGGAGACAGGTTCAATCAAGTGGTTAGGATCTAGAATGCACTTTCTGAGAGTGTGGTGGAGACAGGGTCAATCGAGTGGTTAGGATCTGGAATGCACTGCCTGAGAGTGTGGTGGAGACAGGGTCAATCGAGTGGTTAGGATCGGGAATGCACTGTCTGAGAGTGTGATGGAGACAGGGTCAATTGGGTGGTTAGGATCTGGAATGCACTACTTGAGAATGTGATGGAGACAGGGTCAATCGAGGCGTTAGGATCTTGAATGCACTGTCTGAGAGTGTGATGGAGACAAGGTCAATTGAGTGGTTAGGATCTGGAATGCACTGTCTGAGAGTGTGGGGGAGACAGGGTCAATCAAATGGTTAGGATCTGGAATGCACTGTCTGAGAGTGTGGGGGAGACAGGATCAACCGAGTGGTCAGGATTTGGAATGCACTTTCTGAGAGTGTGGGGGAAACAGGGTCAATCAAGTGGTTAGGATCTGGAATACACTGTCTGAGAGTGTGGTGGAGACAGGGTTAATCGAATTGTTAGGATCTGGAACGCACTGTCTGAGAGTGTGGGGGAGGCAGGTCAATCGAGTGGTTAGGATCTGGAATGCTCTGTCTGAGAGTGTGGGGAGACAGGGTCAATCGATGCATTAGGGTCTTGAATGCACTGTCTGAGAGTGTGATGGAGGCAGGGTCAATCGAGTGGTTAGGATCTGGAATGCACTGTCTGAGAATGTGGTGGTGACAGGGTCAATCGCGTGATTAGGATCTGGAATGCACTGTCTGAGAGGGTGATGGAGACAGGGTCAATCGAGTGGTTAGGATCTGGAATGCACTGTCTGAGAGTGTGATGGAGACAGGTTTAATCAAGTGGTTAGGATCTGGAATGCGCTGTCTGAGAGTGTGATGGAGACAGGGTCAATCAAGTTGTTAGGATCTGGAATGCACTGTCTGAGAGTGTGATGGAGACAGGGTCAATCAAGTGGTTAGGTTCTGGAATGCACTGTCTGAGAGTGTGATGGAGACAGGGTCAATCAAGTGGTTAGGTTCTGGAATGCACTGTCTGAGAGTGTGATGGAGACAGGGTCAATTGAGTGGTTAGGATCTGGAATGCACTGTCTGAGAGTGTGATGGAGACAGGGTCAATCGAGGTGTTATAATCTGGAATGCACTGTCTGAGAGTGTGATGGAGACACGGTCAATCGAGTTGTTAGGATCTGGAATGCACTGTCTGAGAGTGTGGGGGAGACAGGGTCAATCAAGGCGTTAGGATCTGGAATGTATTGTCTGAGAGTATGATGAAGGCGGGTCAATTGAGTGATTAGGATCTGGAATGCACTGTCTGAGAGTGTGATGGAGACAGGGTCAATCGACTGGTTAGAATCTGGAATGCACTGTCTGAGACTGTGCGGGAGACAGGGTCAATCGAGGCGTTAGGATCTGGAATGCACTGTCTGAGAGTGTGCAGGAGACAGAGCCGATCGAATGCTTAGGAACTGGAATGCACTGTCTGAGAGTGTGGAGGAGACAGAGCCAATCGAATGGTTAGGATCTGGAATGCACTGTCTGAGAGTGTGGGGGAGACAGGATCAACCGAGTGGTCAGGATTTGGAATGCACTGTCTGAGAGTGTGGGGGAAACAGGGTCAATCGAGTGGTTAGGATTTTAAATACACTGTCTGAGAGTGTGGTGGAGACAGGGTTAATCGAATTGTTAGGATCTGGAACGCACTGTCTGAGAGTGTGGGGGAGGCAGGTCAATCGAGTGGTTAGGATCTGGAATGCTCTGTCTGAGAGTGTGGGGGAGACAGGTTCAATCAAGTGGTTAGGATCTAGAATGCACTTTCTGAGAGTGTGGTGGAGACAGGGTCAATCGAGTGGTTAGGATCTGGAATGCACTGCCTGAGAGTGTGGTGGAGACAGGGTCAATCGAGTGGTTAGGATCGGGAATGCACTGTCTGAGAGTGTGATGGAGACAGGGTCAATTGGGTGGTTAGGATCTGGAATGCACTACTTGAGAATGTGATGGAGACAGGGTCAATCGAGGCGTTAGGATCTTGAATGCACTGTCTGAGAGTGTGATGGAGACAAGGTCAATTGAGTGGTTAGGATCTGGAATGCACTGTCTGAGAGTGTGGGGGAGACAGGGTCAATCAAATGGTTAGGATCTGGAATGCACTGTCTGAGAGTGTGGGGGAGACAGGATCAACCGAGTGGTCAGGATTTGGAATGCACTTTCTGAGAGTGTGGGGGAAACAGGGTCAATCAAGTGGTTAGGATCTGGAATACACTGTCTGAGAGTGTGGTGGAGACAGGGTTAATCGAATTGTTAGGATCTGGAACGCACTGTCTGAGAGTGTGGGGGAGGCAGGTCAATCGAGTGGTTAGGATCTGGAATGCTCTGTCTGAGAGTGTGGGGAGACAGGGTCAATCGATGCATTAGGGTCTTGAATGCACTGTCTGAGAGTGTGATGGAGGCAGGGTCAATCGAGTGGTTAGGATCTGGAATGCACTGTCTGAGAATGTGGTGGTGACAGGGTCAATCGCGTGATTAGGATCTGGAATGCACTGTCTGAGAGGGTGATGGAGGCAGGGTCAATCGAGTGGTTAGGATCTGGAATGCACTGTCTGAGAGTATGGGGGAGATAGGGTCAATCAAGTCGTTAGGTTCTGGAATGCACTGTCTGAGAGTGTGATGGAGACAGGGTCAATCGAGGCATTAGAGTCTGGAATGCACTGTCTGAGAGTGTGATGGAGGCAGGGTCAATTGAATGGTTAGGATCTGGAATGCACTGCCTGTGAGTGTTGTGGAGACAGGGTCAAACGAGTGATTATGATCTGGCATGCACGGCCTGAGAGTGTGGTGGAGACAGGGTCAGTCGAGTGGTTAGGATCTGGAATGCAACGTCTGAGAGTGTGATGGAGACAGGTTTAATCAAGTGGTTAGGATCTGGAATGCGCTGTCTGAGAGTTTGGTGGTGACAGGGTCAATCGAGTGATTAGGATCTGGAATGCACCGCCTGAGAGTATGGGGGAGATAGGTTCAATTAAGGCATTAGGATCTGGAATGCACTACCTGAGAGTGTGATGGAGACGGGCTCAATCGTGTGGTTAGGGTCTGGAATTCACTGCCTGAGAGTGTGGTGGAGACAGGGCCAATCGAGGGGTTAGGATCTGGAATGCACTGTCTGAGAGTGTGCTGGAGACAGGGTCAATCGAGTGGTTAGGATCTGGAATTCACTGTCTGAGAGTGTGGGGGAGACAGGGTCAATCGAGTGGTTAGGATCTGGAATGCACTGTCTGAGAGTGTGATGGAGGCAGGTTCAATCAAGTGGTTAGGATTTGGAATGCGCTGTCTGAGAGTGTGATGGAGACAGGGTCAATCAAGTTGTTAGGATCTGGAATGCACTGTCTGAGAGTGTGATGGAGATAGGGTCAATCAAGTGGTTAGGTTCTGGAATGCACTGTCTGAGAGTGTGATGGAGACAGTGTCAATCAAGTGGTTAGGATCTGAAATGCACTGTCTGAGAGTGTTAAGGAGACAGGGTCAATTGAGTGGTTAGGATCTGGAATGCACTGTCTGAGAGTGTGATGGAGACAGGGTCAATCGAGGTGTTATGATCTGGAATGCACTGTCTGAGAGTGTGATGGAGACACGGTCAATCGAGTTGTTAGGATCTGGAATGCACTGTCTGAGAGTGTGGGGGAGACAGGTTCAATCGAGTGGTTAGGATCTAGAATGCACTTTCTGAGAGTGTGGTGGAGACAGGGTCAATCGAGTGTTTAGGATCTGGAATGCACTGCCTGAGAGTGTGGTGGAGACAGGGTCAATCGAGGCGTTAGGGTCTGGAATGCACTGTCTGAGAGTGTGATGGAGGCAGGGTCAATTGAGTAGTTAGGATCTGGAATGCACTGCCTGAGAGTGTTGTGGAGACAGGGTCAATCGAGTGATTATGATCTGACATGCACAGCCTGAGAGTGTGGGGGAGACAGGGTCAGTCGAGTGGTTAGGATCTGGAATGCACTGTCTGAGAGTGTGATGGAGACAGGGTCAATGAAGTGGTTAGGATCTGGAATGCACTGTCTGAGAGTGTGATGGAGACAGGGTCAATTGTGTGGTTAGGATCTGGAATGCACTGCCTGAGAGTGTGGTGGAGACAGGGACAATCGAGTGGTTAGGATCTGGAATGCACTGTCTGAGAGTATGATGGAGACGGGGTCAATTGAGTGGTTAGGATTTGGAATGCACTGTCTGAGACTGTGGTGGAGACAGGGTCAATCGAGGCGTTAGGGTCTGGAATGCACTGTCTGCGAGTGTGATGGAGGCAGGGTCAATCGAGTGGTTAGGATCTGGAATGCACTGTCTGAGAGTGTGGGAGAGACAGGGTCAATTGAGTGGTTAGGATCTGGAATGCACTGTCTGAGAGTGTGATGGAGACAGGGTCAATCGAGGTGTTATAATCTGGAATGCACTGTCTGAGAGTGTGATGGAGACACGGTCAATCGAGTTGTTAGGATCTGGAATGCACTGTCTGAGAGTGTGGGGGAGACAGGGTCAATCAAGGCGTTAGGATCTGGAATGTATTGTCTGAGAGTATGATGAAGGCGGGTCAATTGAGTGATTAGGATCTGGAATGCACTGTCTGAGAGTGTGATGGAGACAGGGTCAATCGACTGGTTAGAATCTGGAATGCACTGTCTGAGACTGTGCGGGAGACAGGGTCAATCGAGGCGTTAGGATCTGGAATGCACTGTCTGAGAGTGTGCAGGAGACAGAGCCGATCGAATGCTTAGGAACTGGAATGCACTGTCTGAGAGTGTGGAGGAGACAGAGCCAATCGAATGGTTAGGATCTGGAATGCACTGTCTGAGAGTGTGGGGGAGACAGGATCAACCGAGTGGTCAGGATTTGGAATGCACTGTCTGAGAGTGTGGGGGAAACAGGGTCAATCGAGTGGTTAGGATTTTAAATACACTGTCTGAGAGTGTGGTGGAGACAGGGTTAATCGAATTGTTAGGATCTGGAACGCACTGTCTGAGAGTGTGGGGGAGGCAGGTCAATCGAGTGGTTAGGATCTGGAATGCTCTGTCTGAGAGTGTGGGGGAGACAGGTTCAATCAAGTGGTTAGGATCTAGAATGCACTTTCTGAGAGTGTGGTGGAGACAGGGTCAATCGAGTGGTTAGGATCTGGAATGCACTGCCTGAGAGTGTGGTGGAGACAGGGTCAATCGAGTGGTTAGGATCGGGAATGCACTGTCTGAGAGTGTGATGGAGACAGGGTCAATTGGGTGGTTAGGATCTGGAATGCACTACTTGAGAATGTGATGGAGACAGGGTCAATCGAGGCGTTAGGATCTTGAATGCACTGTCTGAGAGTGTGATGGAGACAAGGTCAATTGAGTGGTTAGGATCTGGAATGCACTGTCTGAGAGTGTGGGGGAGACAGGGTCAATCAAATGGTTAGGATCTGGAATGCACTGTCTGAGAGTGTGGGGGAGACAGGATCAACCGAGTGGTCAGGATTTGGAATGCACTTTCTGAGAGTGTGGGGGAAACAGGGTCAATCAAGTGGTTAGGATCTGGAATACACTGTCTGAGAGTGTGGTGGAGACAGGGTTAATCGAATTGTTAGGATCTGGAACGCACTGTCTGAGAGTGTGGGGGAGGCAGGTCAATCGAGTGGTTAGGATCTGGAATGCTCTGTCTGAGAGTGTGGGGAGACAGGGTCAATCGATGCATTAGGGTCTTGAATGCACTGTCTGAGAGTGTGATGGAGGCAGGGTCAATCGAGTGGTTAGGATCTGGAATGCACTGTCTGAGAATGTGGTGGTGACAGGGTCAATCGCGTGATTAGGATCTGGAATGCACTGTCTGAGAGGGTGATGGAGGCAGGGTCAATCGAGTGGTTAGGATCTGGAATGCACTGTCTGAGAGTATGGGGGAGATAGGGTCAATCAAGTCGTTAGGTTCTGGAATGCACTGTCTGAGAGTGTGATGGAGACAGGGTCAATCGAGGCATTAGAGTCTGGAATGCACTGTCTGAGAGTGTGATGGAGGCAGGGTCAATTGAATGGTTAGGATCTGGAATGCACTGCCTGTGAGTGTTGTGGAGACAGGGTCAAACGAGTGATTATGATCTGGCATGCACGGCCTGAGAGTGTGGTGGAGACAGGGTCAGTCGAGTGGTTAGGATCTGGAATGCAACGTCTGAGAGTGTGATGGAGACAGGTTTAATCAAGTGGTTAGGATCTGGAATGCGCTGTCTGAGAGTTTGGTGGTGACAGGGTCAATCGAGTGATTAGGATCTGGAATGCACCGCCTGAGAGTATGGGGGAGATAGGTTCAATTAAGGCATTAGGATCTGGAATGCACTACCTGAGAGTGTGATGGAGACGGGCTCAATCGTGTGGTTAGGGTCTGGAATTCACTGCCTGAGAGTGTGGTGGAGACAGGGCCAATCGAGGGGTTAGGATCTGGAATGCACTGTCTGAGAGTGTGCTGGAGACAGGGTCAATCGAGTGGTTAGGATCTGGAATTCACTGTCTGAGAGTGTGGGGGAGACAGGGTCAATCGAGTGGTTAGGATCTGGAATGCACTGTCTGAGAGTGTGATGGAGGCAGGTTCAATCAAGTGGTTAGGATTTGGAATGCGCTGTCTGAGAGTGTGATGGAGACAGGGTCAATCAAGTTGTTAGGATCTGGAATGCACTGTCTGAGAGTGTGATGGAGATAGGGTCAATCAAGTGGTTAGGTTCTGGAATGCACTGTCTGAGAGTGTGATGGAGACAGTGTCAATCAAGTGGTTAGGATCTGAAATGCACTGTCTGAGAGTGTTAAGGAGACAGGGTCAATTGAGTGGTTAGGATCTGGAATGCACTGTCTGAGAGTGTGATGGAGACAGGGTCAATCGAGGTGTTATGATCTGGAATGCACTGTCTGAGAGTGTGATGGAGACACGGTCAATCGAGTTGTTAGGATCTGGAATGCACTGTCTGAGAGTGTGGGGGAGACAGGTTCAATCGAGTGGTTAGGATCTAGAATGCACTTTCTGAGAGTGTGGTGGAGACAGGGTCAATCGAGTGTTTAGGATCTGGAATGCACTGCCTGAGAGTGTGGTGGAGACAGGGTCAATCGAGGCGTTAGGGTCTGGAATGCACTGTCTGAGAGTGTGATGGAGGCAGGGTCAATTGAGTAGTTAGGATCTGGAATGCACTGCCTGAGAGTGTTGTGGAGACAGGGTCAATCGAGTGATTATGATCTGACATGCACAGCCTGAGAGTGTGGGGGAGACAGGGTCAGTCGAGTGGTTAGGATCTGGAATGCACTGTCTGAGAGTGTGATGGAGACAGGGTCAATGAAGTGGTTAGGATCTGGAATGCACTGTCTGAGAGTGTGATGGAGACAGGGTCAATTGTGTGGTTAGGATCTGGAATGCACTGCCTGAGAGTGTGGTGGAGACAGGGACAATCGAGTGGTTAGGATCTGGAATGCACTGTCTGAGAGTATGATGGAGACGGGGTCAATTGAGTGGTTAGGATTTGGAATGCACTGTCTGAGACTGTGGTGGAGACAGGGTCAATCGAGGCGTTAGGGTCTGGAATGCACTGTCTGCGAGTGTGATGGAGGCAGGGTCAATCGAGTGGTTAGGATCTGGAATGCACTGTCTGAGAGTGTGGGAGAGACAGGGTCAATCGAGTGGTTAGGATCTGGAAAGCACTGTCTGAGAGTGTGATGGAGACAGGGTCAATGAAATGGTTAGGAACTGGAATGCACTGTCTGAGAGTGTGATGGAGACAGGGTCAATTGAGTGGTTAGGATCTGGAATGCACTGCCTGAGAGTGTGGGGGAGACAGGGTTATTCGAGGCGTTAGGGTCTGGAATGCACTGCCTGAGAGTTTGGTGGAGACAGGGATAATCAAGTGGTTAGGATCTGGAATGCACTACCTGTGATTGTGGGGGAGACAGGGTCAATCGAGTGGTTAGGATCTGGAATGCACTGTCTGAGAGTGTGATGGAGACAGGTTTAATCAAGTGGTTAGGATCTGGAATGCGCTGTCTGAGAGTGTGATGGAGACAGGGTCAATCAAGTTGTTAGGATCTGGAATGCACTGTCTGAGAGTGTGATGGAGACAGGGTCAATCAAGTGGTTAGGTTCTGGAATGCACTGTCTGAGAGTGTGATGGAGACAGGGTCAATCAAGTGGTTAGGTTCTGGAATGCACTGTCTGAGAGTGTGATGGAGACAGTGTCAATCAAGTGGTTAGGATCTGGAATGCACTGTCTGAGAGTGTTAAGGAGACAGGGTCAATTGAGTGGTTAGGATCTGGAATGCACTGTCTGAGAGTGTGATGGAGACAGGGTCAATCGAGGTGTTATGATCTGGAATGCACTGTCTGAGAGTGTGATGGAGACACGGTCAATCGAGTTGTTAGGATCTGGAATGCACTGTCTGAGAGTGTGGGGGAGACAGGGTCAATCAAGGCGTTAGGATCTGGAATGTATTGTCTGAGAGTATGATGAAGGCGGGTCAATTGAGTGATTAGGATCTGGAATGCACTGTCTGAGAGTGTGATGGAGACAGGGTCAATCGACTGGTTAGAATCTGGAATGCACTGTCTGAGACTGTGCGGGAGACAGGGTCAATCGAGGCGTTAGGATCTGGAATGCACTGTCTGAGAGTGTGCAGGAGACAGAGCCGATCGAATGCTTAGGAACTGGAATGCACTGTCTGAGAGTGTGGAGGAGACAGAGCCAATCGAATGGTTAGGATCTGGAATGCACTGTCTGAGAGTGTGGGGGAGACAGGATCAACCGAGTGGTCAGGATTTGGAATGCACTGTCTGAGAGTGTGGGGGGAAACAGGGTCAATCGAGTGGTTAGGATCTGGAATACACTGTCTGAGAGTGTGGTGGAGACAGGGTTAATCGAATTGTTAGGATCTGGAACGCACTGTCTGAGAGTGTGGGGGAGGCAGGTCAATCGAGTGGTTAGGATCTGGAATGCTCTGTCTGAGAGTGTGGGGGAGACAGGTTCAATCAAGTGGTTAGGATCTAGAATGCACTTTCTGAGAGTGTGGTGGAGACAGGGTCAATCGAGTGGTTAGGATCTGGAATGCACTGCCTGAGAGTGTGGTGGAGACAGGGTCAATCGAGTGGTTAGGATCGGGAATGCACTGTCTGAGAGTGTGATGGAGACAGGGTCAATTGGGTGGTTAGGATCTGGAATGCACTACTTGAGAATGTGATGGAGACAGGGTCAATCGAGGCGTTAGGATCTTGAATGCACTGTCTGAGAGTGTGATGGAGACAAGGTCAATTGAGTGGTTAGGATCTGGAATGCACTGTCTGAGAGTGTGGGGGAGACAGGGTCAATCAAATGGTTAGGATCTGGAATGCACTGTCTGAGAGTGTGGGGGAGACAGGATCAACCGAGTGGTCAGGATTTGGAATGCACTTTCTGAGAGTGTGGGGGAAACAGGGTCAATCAAGTGGTTAGGATCTGGAATACACTGTCTGAGAGTGTGGTGGAGACAGGGTTAATCGAATTGTTAGGATCTGGAACGCACTGTCTGAGAGTGTGGGGGAGGCAGGTCAATCGAGTGGTTAGGATCTGGAATGCTCTGTCTGAGAGTGTGGGGAGACAGGGTCAATCGATGCATTAGGGTCTTGAATGCACTGTCTGAGAGTGTGATGGAGGCAGGGTCAATCGAGTGGTTAGGATCTGGAATGCACTGTCTGAGAATGTGGTGGTGACAGGGTCAATCGCGTGATTAGGATCTGGAATGCACTGTCTGAGAGGGTGATGGAGACAGGGTCAATCGAGTGGTTAGGATCTGGAATGCACTGTCTGAGAGTGTGATGGAGACAGGTTTAATCAAGTGGTTAGGATCTGGAATGCGCTGTCTGAGAGTGTGATGGAGACAGGGTCAATCAAGTTGTTAGGATCTGGAATGCACTGTCTGAGAGTGTGATGGAGACAGGGTCAATCAAGTGGTTAGGTTCTGGAATGCACTGTCTGAGAGTGTGATGGAGACAGGGTCAATCAAGTGGTTAGGTTCTGGAATGCACTGTCTGAGAGTGTGATGGAGACAGGGTCAATTGAGTGGTTAGGATCTGGAATGCACTGTCTGAGAGTGTGATGGAGACAGGGTCAATCGAGGTGTTATAATCTGGAATGCACTGTCTGAGAGTGTGATGGAGACACGGTCAATCGAGTTGTTAGGATCTGGAATGCACTGTCTGAGAGTGTGGGGGAGACAGGGTCAATCAAGGCGTTAGGATCTGGAATGTATTGTCTGAGAGTATGATGAAGGCGGGTCAATTGAGTGATTAGGATCTGGAATGCACTGTCTGAGAGTGTGATGGAGACAGGGTCAATCGACTGGTTAGAATCTGGAATGCACTGTCTGAGACTGTGCGGGAGACAGGGTCAATCGAGGCGTTAGGATCTGGAATGCACTGTCTGAGAGTGTGCAGGAGACAGAGCCGATCGAATGCTTAGGAACTGGAATGCACTGTCTGAGAGTGTGGAGGAGACAGAGCCAATCGAATGGTTAGGATCTGGAATGCACTGTCTGAGAGTGTGGGGGAGACAGGATCAACCGAGTGGTCAGGATTTGGAATGCACTGTCTGAGAGTGTGGGGGAAACAGGGTCAATCGAGTGGTTAGGATTTTAAATACACTGTCTGAGAGTGTGGTGGAGACAGGGTTAATCGAATTGTTAGGATCTGGAACGCACTGTCTGAGAGTGTGGGGGAGGCAGGTCAATCGAGTGGTTAGGATCTGGAATGCTCTGTCTGAGAGTGTGGGGGAGACAGGTTCAATCAAGTGGTTAGGATCTAGAATGCACTTTCTGAGAGTGTGGTGGAGACAGGGTCAATCGAGTGGTTAGGATCTGGAATGCACTGCCTGAGAGTGTGGTGGAGACAGGGTCAATCGAGTGGTTAGGATCGGGAATGCACTGTCTGAGAGTGTGATGGAGACAGGGTCAATTGGGTGGTTAGGATCTGGAATGCACTACTTGAGAATGTGATGGAGACAGGGTCAATCGAGGCGTTAGGATCTTGAATGCACTGTCTGAGAGTGTGATGGAGACAAGGTCAATTGAGTGGTTAGGATCTGGAATGCACTGTCTGAGAGTGTGGGGGAGACAGGGTCAATCAAATGGTTAGGATCTGGAATGCACTGTCTGAGAGTGTGGGGGAGACAGGATCAACCGAGTGGTCAGGATTTGGAATGCACTTTCTGAGAGTGTGGGGGAAACAGGGTCAATCAAGTGGTTAGGATCTGGAATACACTGTCTGAGAGTGTGGTGGAGACAGGGTTAATCGAATTGTTAGGATCTGGAACGCACTGTCTGAGAGTGTGGGGGAGGCAGGTCAATCGAGTGGTTAGGATCTGGAATGCTCTGTCTGAGAGTGTGGGGAGACAGGGTCAATCGATGCATTAGGGTCTTGAATGCACTGTCTGAGAGTGTGATGGAGGCAGGGTCAATCGAGTGGTTAGGATCTGGAATGCACTGTCTGAGAATGTGGTGGTGACAGGGTCAATCGCGTGATTAGGATCTGGAATGCACTGTCTGAGAGGGTGATGGAGGCAGGGTCAATCGAGTGGTTAGGATCTGGAATGCACTGTCTGAGAGTATGGGGGAGATAGGGTCAATCAAGTCGTTAGGTTCTGGAATGCACTGTCTGAGAGTGTGATGGAGACAGGGTCAATCGAGGCATTAGAGTCTGGAATGCACTGTCTGAGAGTGTGATGGAGGCAGGGTCAATTGAATGGTTAGGATCTGGAATGCACTGCCTGTGAGTGTTGTGGAGACAGGGTCAAACGAGTGATTATGATCTGGCATGCACGGCCTGAGAGTGTGGTGGAGACAGGGTCAGTCGAGTGGTTAGGATCTGGAATGCAACGTCTGAGAGTGTGATGGAGACAGGTTTAATCAAGTGGTTAGGATTGG